>NW_027279013.1:342500-352396 GCF_046629955.1 Centroberyx affinis | reverse complement strand
GGATGTTGCCTCAAAACCACATGGTGTTGCCGGTCCAATAAGATCTCACTGCAACAAGTTCAGTGGACTGCACCAACAATCTTTGGCGTTTCAGCAGAATAATATTTGTTGAAATCATCCCCTTAACCAACATATTGTCTTTGCAAATATTTGTCAAAAACGACCGACATTCTTGGTGAAGTTAGTAAATCCGCCCAATATAGTCACTGAAAATAACGTCAGAGCGGCTGGATACATCTATCGCTAGTGATTGGTTCGATCAAACTGAAGTTTCCTAGCCAATCAGAGCAAGATTTTAGCTGCTACATGCAAAGGCTACCTTAACCAGAAAACAGTCCACCAACTGTTAAAATTTAATTTTTATTTGACAACTCAATATGGATGCTTAAGTTAAGGCTCCCACTTCACCTGCACATGCCAAGACTGAAAGGTCAAAGGATAATTATGCTGGTCATTGATTGGTTATTACAAAGTCTTGCTCTGATTGGCTATAGGAAACTTCAATTTGATCAGTGGGTGCAGGTGTGGATTTTCCCAGACTTCCCAATAGTGCAAAATTTTTTTGTCTCCGCATCGGTTTGTATCCACAGGATGAGACTGACTAATGCACCACTGCAGATCTGTGACTCACAATACAGGTTTTGTACTTGTGAGACACAACAGTGTGAATTTGTGGATATACATTAACACGTGAATTTTGTTTGCTGTTCACAAATCTTCAATCAAGTGTTTTTTTTTTTCATTTCACAAAACTTTATTCACATTTGTAAATCTTAGAAAACACGTGTAAATAGTATTTGCACTATATTCACTCCATAGTAACGCACCATATTAAAAAAAATATATATATATATATATATTTTACACAGGTGGTCCGAGTCCGAGAATCAGCTTTGTGATGTGAATCCTTCTCAAAAGTTTCAGCGCCACGGCCAGGGACAGCGCTGGAAACCATGTTTCAGTTCAGCACCAGCAAATAGATAGTGAGTAGGCGGACCACAGTCTCTCTCTCTCTCCAAAGGGCCGAGTCATACTTTGAAATGGAATCCAATGTTCCCATTCTCCTTTCCCTTGAAGTAGGTTGTAAAATTAATAGGCAATAAACAGAAAGAAACCTACAACATTCATCTGTTTAATATCCATTACATGGGACTAAAAGAAATGTTTAAAGATCCCAACAAAATTAATAAAATCACTGTCATTTATGAATCAATATCGCAGTCGTTTCTCAATGGCTGGAAGGTTACAATATGAAACTTTAAAGAGCAATTAGGAGCAGGACAAAAGAGTGCAGGCGGGAGTGGGACGAAACTTTAAGGGTGGGAGGGGGCAGTATAGTGCAGGAGTGTGATAGAAAATTGTGGGAGCAGGATTAAAAAAACAGTCCTGCGCAGACCTCTACAGTCAAGGTCTGTCCTACTGTTGTGTACCAAGATGCACATCATTTAAACATTTATCATTTCATAGATTCCCCACTGAAAAATATATTATAAACAAATGCATCTCAAGAATCCAGAGGGATCAGTTTTAATATTTTGGCTCATTATCGCTAGCTACCAGAGATTAGCCTAGGCAGCTAGGCTGCTGTTCCCGAGATTGCTAACTAATTTATATAATTTACAGATATTCCTGGGAAGATGGAATTTAAGAGTCAAGTAAAATCACTTTTTTAGTCTGCACTTCCTTTGCCATTACACGACTATTCAATTATCCAAACTCCTGCCATTGTATTCATTTTAAAATTTGTGTTGTATTCTATGTTATGTGATTTCAGTGTATTGTCTCTCGCAGTTTGAAGTACTCTGTATGTCCTAATAAGTTTGTTGTAATTATGGTAGTAACAGTTGTCTTGTTGTAATTGGTCATTCAAATTTTATATACATATTTAACTTTGTTTTGTTTCGTATTGATATTTTAAAATGGACCCCAGGAAGACTAGTCTGTCGCTTGTGCGTTGACTAATCCACAATAAACAAACAATATAATTCCTTCTAAATTCCTCAAAGAGGTCCTGGATGCTATGGTCCTTAGTCTGCTCACTATTGTGACCAAATCTCTAGTCTTAACCCCCTCTGGTTGCATCCCTTACTACTAAGATTGCCATTGTCCGGCCCCTCCTAAAGAAACCTTCATTCATCCCTTTGTCAAAATTTTAGGCCAATCTCTAATCTCTAAATTACCTTTTGTTTCTAAGATTACTGAAAAAATTGTTGCTAAACAACTCTTAGGCCCCGTATCCACCAAAGACCTGTGAAAGAAGCGCTGGCGGAAATAATCTTGTAGAGGCTCTCACCTCTTTTTAGCACCGAGTGCTGAACCTGTTCTCGAGTTGAAACTATTTCAACTTTTCTGAAGCCAATGTCACTTCAGAGTTCTACCAACCAATGAGGATGAAGCAGGGGCGGGACCAAGAGCCGGCATCCTGCCGTTTGTAGCTAAAGTTAGCTAGGCTTACGTTTAGCATAGCAACAACACCAGGAGACGTGTTCTCAGCGCTCCCCGCTCCAGCGCTCACCTGATGCAGCCAAAGCGCTCCAGCGCTTCAAGTGCTCAAGAGGTCGCTTGGTGGACACGCCCCTTAGAGGTAGTGTATTTATCACGTTTATTTGGATAGGGACATTGCACAACAAAACACAAGTCTCAAAAATAATGACAGACAATGCATTCTACCAGATTTAATAGCTACAGTCCCAGGGCGAGCCACGCATGTAGCGCCACTCTGCTGCTGGTGTGTTCACTCCTGTCCATCAACATGGGTGGCGAGAAGAAGCTCACTATGCTACGCAGCTGACTCGCATTCAACATGTTCTCACAGAAAAACGTGAAAAGAACACGACTTGTTAACACCATATTATGCGTTGGTGGCATGTAAAGTGTTAAAATTACGTATTCCCAGCACAAAACTGTTACGTGAGACACGACTATAAACAGGAAGCAGTGTCACATTGAGGTAGCGCAGTAAGTAAGGGTGTTGTGGTCGGGGTGGTGGATGGGCGAATGAGTTCGCCTTCGATGCTGGTGACTGGGGTTCAATTCCCAGCATTTATGAATGTTTATTTAACCAGGACCAAACCATTTCCCTAACCTTAACCAAGTTGTTTTAGTTGCCTAACTATAACCTTAACCCAAACCTTTACCGAGTTCTTTTACTTGACTAAACTTAAAATTTAACCAACCTTTGGAACATACAGTATTTCAATTTGTGGTGGAGGAACATCATTTTCACATAAAACGTGTCCACAGCACATAAATTGGCATTTCAGAGTTCGTGTTCATTTCACACGTTTGATCATGTTGCACGCATCAGTTTCGCTTAGTAACTTTTCAATAAGTGAGTCAACACTCCAGAAGCTTGCCTCTAACGATTCTTTAGGTTTACATCAGCTAAAAAAAATGAGGGGGATGCCAAATGTTAACGGTAGCCTGAGACCAAAAATATCTGCCATTGTTTGAGTCAACGAACAGAAAAACAAGACTAAGAGTCTAACAGCCCTGCGACATTCAATTTTGTGGAAGCATCCCTGCTGGAAATCAGACTCAGGTCTCCTGATTGAGAGTCTGTAGTCTAACTTCCTGCAGAACGCTTTCACCCACGTGACCAAAAGTGGTGAACAGAGCGACCGACCGAACGACCGACAGTGTGATCCATAGAGCCCCTGCTAATGCTGGGCTAATTATCCACTTAATTCTATCCTGTCATAGTTTTACCATTAGGTGAAACACTTAACTTAGCTGCCTTTGCAAACTCAAGCTGTAGCTATCTAACTGTAGCAGAAGGTTGTTATTTTCTCAGTCACAGAAACTGAAGTTAATGACCTCAGTCCACCTAGTCACCTAAATGTTAGTGACCTAATAGAAAGTGAACATTGCCATTGAACTAGATAGCCCATACTAACACGGTTAGGCAGACTAAATAACTTACCACAGTTCTTCAAAGAGAGAAGAAAATCCTATTTAATTTTTTGAAGTGAAGTAGGACTGCATCAGCATGTAACGTAAAGTTGAGTCTCTCCTG
Organism: Centroberyx affinis; assembly: GCF_046629955.1. Lineage (NCBI taxonomy): Eukaryota > Metazoa > Chordata > Actinopteri > Beryciformes > Berycidae > Centroberyx > Centroberyx affinis. The sequence goes on along the minus strand of NW_027279013.1, from coordinate 348,381 downwards.
TCCACATTGGGTTAAATCAACCCAGAAAAACATCTGCCAGGCATAACTCAATGGATGGGCCAGATAAAACAACCCAGTGGTAGTAAATTTAATCCAGCCAGATGACACAACTGACACAGCCCAGTGTCTGCATTTTTTAGGGTGTTTATCTCTCATCCTGTGCTCTGCTGACATGTAGAGTGCCCCAGGGTTAACTTTTTTGTTTATGTTCATGTGTTTCCCCTGGGACACATTATCCGCAACTTTGGTTGAACTTGCCAAAGTCGCTACCTTGCATGACTGCCTGGCTGCAATTAATGATTGGATAGCCCTTAATTTCCTCCAATGTAATTCTGATAACACTGAGGTTCTTGTCATAGGCCCACATCATAAAACTGGCATAATCTAATTTTTTTTATATGTATATGTCTAATTTTATGGTCTGTCTTGTGGTTATTTCCTTATTTATATTCGGTCTCTTTTTCTTTTCTTTTCTTTTTCTTTTCCTTGTGAAGCACTTTGTAACCCGGGATTTCGAAAGGTGCTATACAAGTAAAGATTTACTTAATTACTTTTTTTTATGTCTTTTTTTATGAATTTATGTCTATCTAGATAGTTTCCCACCCTAGTGTTCAAAATGGCAACCATGTGAATAAGATCATCCCCATCCCCTTGACAGACAGTGGCCTGTAATTGACAATTGACAATTGACAGTAACCTATTTAAGTAAGTAATATGAGTCAGAGTTGAAAAATGAGCTGAACTCAATCTCGGCTTTGATGGACATAGTCTGGGTAGCGTGCTTTGGAGGAGAGAAGGGAAATGACCTATGAAATACAGCCTTGTCTTTAAATACAATATAGCCCTTGTTACACACATGTAGACTCAGAGCATGGGTGCGGCAATATATCATGATGCAAAATGCTGTAATAATAATTCTGCTTTGTCAATTGCTTCTTTGGTTTGAGAAAGAGGCTTTTTGGCTTTTGTGACACCGCTCGCTCGCTCATAGCACCGTCCCCCATCATTAAGCAGTTGAAAGCAATGCACAGAGAGGTCTTGAAAGTTTTGTTTTGATCCAGAACAGAAAATCTCTTCAATCATATTTCAGAAATCTCAGCACCTGGCGAAGTAATTGCTGAGTCATTGGTATTGATCCACAACCTTATCAAACCCCGCAGATACATTTTAGTCATTTTGACCTACTGTATGGGACAATAGAATTCTTCCCCTTTAGCATTGGCAACATGTGTAACAATTTCACAAGCTAAGTTCACATTATAATACACACTATAATCATAATCATATTTCCATGATATAGGTTTGTTCACCGATCATCAACAATAATGTTTGAAAACAAATGGACAAAAACATTATCTATCTATCTATCTATCTATCTATCTATCTATCTATCTATCTATCTATCTATCTATCTTTCTATCTATCCATCTATCTATCCATCTATCTATCTATCCATTTATCTATCCATCTATCTATCTACAGCTCCACATGGATGTGTGAGAGTGTATTGACACAATCTGTGAAGTGGAGGTTATATGACATGCTGAGCAGAGCCTTGTGCAGAAGCGCTGACAGTCACAGGATCTAGCGGTGATACTGGGGCACTGGAGGTCTCTCAAGTGTCGCCCAGAGCTATGGCCACATAATTTGATATAGCTGCAGTGGTGAGAACGAAGAAAAACACAAACAGTAACCTTTAATTATGCTGCCCCCACTACTTCTCAAAGAGTTGAGTCTCGAGGTCAGTAAATCTCGTCACTTTCTACATGAGTCTTTCAAGAGTTAATTTATCAGGTTAATTCTACTAGGAACTAGAAGCTGAGTTTTTGATCAGCCGTCTCCCGTGTGCATCCCCTCTCTTTAATCAAATGTAAGATCATCCTTCACCTCAGATCTCCCTTCATGACATTTCTTCAAGGGTTAAATTGCCAACAGCCATCACCAGACGTGTCAGGCTGTAGTCGAATGATCTCCCTCGCATAGATCCGCACTTAGAATTCACTCCATCGCCCCTGTCAATCACTGATGGCTGCATCAGATCAGAGTTTTGTCTGAGCTTAGACTGAAGTTGGTGGAGATCAGTGGTGTCAGAGAATTCCCCTGGCCTCCCTCCATCCCCAGAAGGTCACTTTGCCGCAGGCTCTCTCTTCCCTTCTTTGGCTCTAAGGGGTGCAGGAAAGCTAATGTGCCCAACTAATGAGAGAGAAAGATAGGGAGAGAGCAGCTTTAGATTTTAATTTAATATGTTAATGTCTTGTGTAGCGCTATGCTCTATATTGTACAGTTTGTGGCAGAGTGCCCATGATCATCTATGATACAGAGCAGCAGACCATATTCTGTCACCATCACTGTTTCTGATGCTTTTTATTGTGGACAGGCTTTGTCCTGAAAGCTGATCAAAAGCTGTTGACTCGCCTCTGTGTGTTTCGGCGCCAGTGTGCAGTTGTGTGTGTGTGTGTGTGTGTGTGTGTGTGTTTTTTGTGTATGTACGCACACACATATGTTTCTTTCTGTCACCACTGGCTTTAATCATCTGTGGAGCGAGGCCATGGGTAGAAGTCAGCGGTGACCCACCCACGCTTATTCAATGTGTGTGTGTGTGTGTGTCTGTGTGTGTCTTTATATGCACCAGTCCCCCTTGTGCTGCAGTCCTGCTCTACGGCTAACGACCCAGCAAAGCACCTTAATGACAAGGAACACATACTCCCTGCTGTTCTGTGAGCCACAACTAATAAGTCGGTCAGTCAAACATGGAAAGTATTGTAACCCCTTTAAAAAAAGAAATCAATAAGAACAGAGTAAAGCATGAACTGCAACAAGCCAATGAGATTTCACAGCTCTGGCTATGATTGAAGAAAGCTCACATCACTCAGATCTGCCTGGGTCTTTGATGGGCAGGGGGGATGAGGAGTGCAGCAGAGCGCTGCAAGACGAGAGTGAATGGTAAAATCACAGTTTGTTTGTTTATCTTTTACTGCTAATTCCTCATTAAAACCAGTCAGAGGCAGCAGGAGCCCTTTGATAAGAGGCGGCACAGTGTTTGCTTTACTTCTCTACAGCGCTGTCATCTGGTAGGCCCACTGTGTGAGTTGGCTGCAGCCACCAGGAGATTGTGTTGATTTACCTTATTTAAAATGTATCATTTTCGTAACTCTGTCATTATTTTATGTGTGGCTAACTGTTGACACAGTTGTAATCTGGTGGATCACAACATTCATTGCTGCTCAGGCTTTGTCTGTAGTGAAGACTTAGTACCGGCTCGACTGGTGTTATGAAACAGAAACCTGTCCTCTTTACTCTCTTACATCAAATACTGTTCATGTAATTGCTTCCATGCTAGGCATGTGCATGTGTGTTTGCGTGCATGCGTGCATGTGCATGTGTGTATGTGTGTTTGCGTGCATATGCTTGCGCGTGTGTGTGCGTGCGCGCGCACCCACGCTCTGAGTCTAGCCCTTGTTACATGTGTGTAACAAGGGCTGTATTGTATTTAAAGACAAGGCTGTATTTCATAGGTCATTTCCCTTCTCTCCTCCAAAGCACGCTACCCAGACTACGTCCATCAAAGCCGAGATTGAGTTCAGCTCATTTTTCAACTCTGACTCATGTCCAGTTTTTAATAAAGCCAGTAGAAGGGTTGGGAGAATTAGGGAATAGGGGGCTGTTGGGAGGAGAAGGAGGGGGGTGTTAAAGGCACTAATTCCAGCGTTGCTTGGTGCTGGTTTGGGATCTCATTAGTGCAGTGTTGTACTGTCACACGTACGCGTCCACTTGCTCAATCATTGCGAGCAAAGACGTGTTTAAATCCAAAATGAGTTTCCTGCTAGAAACCTGTCCCCTTGCGTCCACATATCCAGAGGAGCCTGATTTATGGGGGTGCCGACCTAGGAAATACCACAGACCTCAATCTCATTGCTCCCATTTTTTTTAAGTTTTGAGATTGATTTCTTTGTTACTCCATTACTCTGGGCTTCTATTCCTTTCTCTCTTTCTATTCCACTCTCCGTTCCACAATTCCTCCACAAGTCTTCATTCCTCACTCTTCTATTTCCAATAACTGATGCTAATTAACTTTATTCTATAGCACCTTTTTTTAAAGATAGTTAGGGTTACAGAAGAATAAACATGCAATATTACTTTTATTGGGAGTAAAACAGAAGAAAAAAAATGTAAAAAAAAAAAAATAGGAATTATTTTTTATAATAATAACTCTCTTATTATTGTATATTTTCATTTTTTATATTATATTTTTATTATCTTATTTTTTCTTTGTATTACATTTTCCATTGCCATACCCAAATTTCTCATAAAGTGTCATTTTAAACATGGGGGAATTCCTTGGAATAACCATTAATATTGAAAATTGCTCATGCAACATATTCAGTCACTTAGAGAACATCTTAAAAAACAGCAAGCTGTGAGACAGACATTCCACTGCAAGCTTGTCAAACTGATATCAGTCAGGGAAGGAGGGTTCTCCCTCACTCTCTCTCTCTCTGAACATGATCTGCAGTTCAAACAGAGAAACAGTCTCTCACTCGGCCCTCTCTACTGTAACTGTGTGTACCTACAGTATCTCATTTCCCTGTACACCAGTATCCTCCACACTCTCATTAAGGGGCTTGACTATCCTCTAAATCCGCCAGGGTTTGATCATTAGGACGTACAGGAGGAATCAATCCGGTGAGTGAATTCACATCACATACACCTCCAGCTCTCATCAAATGACCTTGACTGCTGCCGCTGCTGGCCTAGCGTGGTTTTAGATGAGAGGCTAAGTGTGATCGTATGATGTGTGATGTGCAGATGAAGTATAGTATTGCACACTAGAGGAGCGGAGTGTGCCGTGTTGACTAATTTAAAGTTCAGCTCCCAGATAAAGGTAATGAGAGCCCCTGCGCAGTTCCAGTATCAATGCAGACTCCCTGATTTTGGGGTTACGTAACTGGGATATGTGTGTGTGTGAGAGGAGCTTGTCGGTTGTCTCAGCTCGGAGGAGTTAGCTCGTTCGGTTAGCTAACCTGTGTGTGCTCACTGTGATGGGATCCTGATGGTGATTACCTTGTCAGCGTAACACCGTCCCAGTCTCCTGCGTCACCTGCTGGAACGCCAAGGCCTCATCCTCAGCCATACTGAATTACACACGTTTACATGCATACTGACGCCTCACTGAACGCACACATTGGAAAACACACTGTAATGGTGTGATGCTGCGGGTCTATGCTGCTGCGAGTGAGACTCCGCAGCCTTACTAATGTCTTTGCCGACCCTATCCATATGCAGTAGATTCCCAGTATTAAAAAGAGTGTCACCTGTGTGTGACTGGGATATTTTTGTAGATAAAGAGGAGATATCCATAGCCAGCAGTTCTTTGGTGAGGATGCAGGTGGCTGGGAGGTAGAGATGAATGTGTTTCAGACTGGGGCAAATGTCACTGTTACACAACTGAAGAGTAATAACCACGGTGAGGGCCAACTCGTTTTTTTCCTCCACTGCTGCTCTGTGCAGAAGACTGGGCAGAGTTTCAAAGCCTCCTCTTTTCTCACTCTGACTCAACCGGAAGGAGAGAGAAGAAAAAAGTGTCCCTCTCCCACATTCACACTGGAAATTCATCATTCTGGGTTTTTTTTTTTAATCAGGACAAAAAGATTCCTGGAGGGCAAGGGCATCGTCTTCACCGCACAATGTCATTCCCTGCATGTCATGGCCAACGTCCCCAAATCGTTGGCTCTTCCTCTCACACACGCACAGTCACACACATGCACACACACAGTTTCACACTCTCTGAGACTCTGAGGCCTTGGCATGTAGGCATCAGACATACCAATCTGTGCAAGCAGCAGTGTGTGTGAGGCTGTTCTGCATAGCTTATTCAAAATAT
>NW_027279013.1:107500-332500 GCF_046629955.1 Centroberyx affinis | reverse complement strand
CTATATTACATGTACATTAATATATCATACTGTTAGAAATTGTATCAGAACTTATGTTTGTCTGAGCATCCCAGGATAGGTGAGGGACGGGTTATTTTTCCTGGTGTGTGGTGGTGGGTGTTGATTTCTGAGATGAAGTATGTTGTTTTCAATACAAGAGTATGTTTTTCATGTTATATATACTTCCTATATACGTATATATACTTCATTGTATATATACTTCAGAGGAAATCGAATTGTGTGCACAAACACAGTACACTTGTCTATGTGACAACATGCCGTGTCATGTGTGACAACATGCCCTGACATGGGGTAAGTTGTCAGAAGTTGTCAAGTTGTATTTCATCAGTAATAACTTTTTCTTGCAGTAAATTATTCAAAATGTAAAAATGCCATTTTTTAGAGAAGACCTTAATCTAGCTAGAAAAAATATATATCATATCTCAGTAGTAAGGCACTGCTGAGAAATACACCAATGACTAAAAAGTGTGACAACATGCCCTGCTCTCCCCTACAGTTAGATCATCTGCATGCGATTTAGAGAACAACTATTAATCAGCATAGTCATATATATTGTAAGGAAAACAAATGGTTTTAGAAAACGATAAATCTGCATTGTTCCCCTCACTGCCGCTCCAATCTCCTCTCGCTCATCTTCCAAAGGACAAACAACTCAGAATTTGCTCCATCCTCTCCAAACTCACCTATCAGGTTACATTTGGCATCACCCACACAAATCAATGAAAAATTACCTTAACAAAACTCTTCATACTGTGTGGACACTGCATTGTCTGTTCATATACTGTATGCTACAAATGCTGTTTTGGTGCTCTAGATGATAAACATTAAAGGAACAGTTACTCACCCACATGTTAGTCCAGTTAACCTCTGTAGTTCTATCTCAGCTGTACCCAAAATAATTGAAATAAATGGGGCTTGGTTGTTTAGAGTTAGAAGAGGGGCATAAAATGTCCATTACATTTCTCTAAACAGCTCGTGTGGCATCCAATTGCATCCAATCCAATTGTTTTATAGCCAAACAATTGCCCTGTGAGTCCAAAGAACCTATATTTACGCGATTATTTCCCATATTTACATCACTGACAGTGCCTTGTTATTGTCTTGTCCAGCAGAGACACCTTGTTCCTCCAATACATGACCAATTTCACCTGACTGAAGATATTTTTAAACGAATTATATAAAAAAGTCTTTGGTGGCCCTTACTCTCTGCCACCAACATGGCTGACACCACTAAAACCATAAACTCCTCAATCTGTCATTTGATCACATATAACCTGCTACATCTTATTCACAACCCAGCCCAAAAGTACTGATGTATTTCAGCATTTCACTTCAGGGTGGTGAACTATCCACAAGTACTTCATCTTCAAGAGAGAAAGTTGTTGCTGATTACCAGGCAGGTAAGATAATGTTAACTTTACAAATCGTTGCAACTATGTCACGTCTCTCTTTATCAGTGGACAAACGAAACTAAATTTCATCCCCTCCATCCTCACACAATTATTACAACCAACATATTGACAGGCATTTTAGTTGGTATTTAGTAAATAAAGAGTGTTATTTGATCAAATAGCGATGGTAGGAAGTGTTTGCCATAGAATTTCAGGATACTCTGGGGGCTGGAAGCTTTGGGCTTTTTGGTCTTAAAAGCCATAAAATATGTTTCTTGTTACAGTATCAAAATAAAGCACTAACAATTTCATATTTGTTCAGTAAGCTACTTTATTTTCTGCATTAAAGGCCCTTCACATCTACAACAGACTGTAACAATGTGAGAATCTACAACTCAGTTGAGTCAGTCCACAAATCCCTGGCTCATTTTAGATGGATGTCACAGCTGACGGGGCACTGGACACTTCTTTTTCTCTCTGGTCTTTCCTCATTTTCAGTCTGTCTCTCCTCAACCTGACAAATTAACTAGCCTTACTTCACACTTATATTTTGTGCAGTAATGTAACAGTGAGTCTGTTTAGCAAACTTAGTGTGTCATAATGTTGACCAGTGCTCAGCTTATTGTTTTGGCGACTATCACACACACACACACAAACACACACACCTCATGTTCGCTGGGATGTCTTTTCCTGGGAAGCTTTTAAAAATACTTTTCAGTGCTTATGATGATCTGAATTTTTCTTTCAGATAAGAAAACCATGAACAGATTTAACTGAGTGGAACCAAAACAAAATCTTAACGTTAACGTTAACAAAAAACGTAATCAATGATGTTTGCTAGTTACATGAGAGTTTAGCTACTTGAGGCTGTTCTGAATGTCTAAAACAGCCAATAGTATAACAACTTACCACAAACTCCCACACTGAAACACAACACTCAGATGTGCGTTGTTTCGCCCGGTGAAGAGAGTGGACGCGTTCCAGGTTGTCCGACCACATAAATATTCCACACAACCATTGGCTGTGCTGCGGCTTGCAAGTCAGACTGAAACAAGCGTGATCTTTTGTCTACTAGAGTGCATGCAGGAAGGCAGGGGGAGGTGCCACACTGCTCAGCTGTGTGTGAAAGCTGCTAGACAACGGCTAGACAACCGACTGTGACCATCCTGTTGACTGTGCGGGAAACCTGGGAAACATCGGTAGGCACATTCTCTCACTAACTGTGAACACTTGTTTTGGGAGTAAAATTGGGCGTCAATATGGCGGCATCAGCGGTACAGTGATGTCACCGCAAGTGGATAGGGGAGGTTGGGCAGCAATGTTTTAATATATGGCATCCATCTTCCGTCTTTGAGATATGCAGATTAGCACTGAATTATGCAGACGTGTGAATGGTGAAGTACAAAGAATTACACACACAAGCATGCTCCATAAATAATATGCCACGAAGCCAAATGTCAATGCCTACTACAAGAGCAGCTCCACTCGCGTCACGACAAAGTCCACTCTCGGCTTCGTTATTGAAAATCGTTCTCCCCATATTTCTCCTCATCTCCATCATTTCTCCTCCATTACCATCTTTCTCCCTCACTTTCCCTCCCTTTCCATCTCCCTCGTCTTCATTATCCCCCTCCCTCCTCGCCAGTCCCTCTCTCTCCCCCTCTTCTGCATCTTTGCTCTCTTCCTTCCCCCCCCCCTCTCTCTCTCCCTTGCTGGTGGTGGAGCCACGGCCCAGACCTGCTGGCCCGGGGTTTCCAGATGGTCTGGCTGGCAGAAGGTTCAGAACTGACCCCTCAGCAGCTGATCCTGTCCTACCTCAAACCCCATGGGTCTGGGAGGGAACACATATCTCAAGATGAGAGGCAGAGGACAGGAGAGGGACCGGGGACTGGGGAGAATTGCGTAACAGCCGAACCTGTCATTTACTGCATCTCATCCTCAAAAAGTCTGAGGCTGTTTCTTTTAGTGCCTGCACTTGTAAGTTGTTTGAAACACAAGCACACACACACACATATCGCCATCGCTCAAGTGCTGGGTTTAAAAAAAAAATTGACTTGAATAGAGAGAGGGAGTGAGTTGGTGTAAGGAAAAAGAGGGAGAGCGTTATAGACAGAAGAGACAGAAAGGGGGGAGAGGTGAAGAAGCGGAATATATAAGAGACAGGGAGAGAGAGAGACAGAGAAAGAGAGAGAGAGAAGGGGGGGTCTGCAAGAGACAGACAGAGAAAGAAAGAAAGATTCAGCGAGGCATGGATGACAGCTTGTGACGCCACATTAGTCATTGTGCAAGAAGACAGAGGTGTCCGCACGGCCTCTTTAGCGCTGTCTCCTCTAATGGCTGTGTGTGTTTGAGGAGGTGTGGTGCCCACGGCCCGTGGCACGTCCCACCAACACTGCCTCTGTGTGCTTAACGTCTGTTTAGACAGCGGCTGCAGCGGTGTTGATGGAAACACACAGGGGAAGGGGAAGGGGAAGGGGAGGGGGAGGGGGGAGTGAGCGAGCGAGAAAGAGGGGGAGAGAGAGAGAGAGAGAGAGCAGGGCACTGCTAATTGGGACAGAAGATCGGGGTCAGGAAAAAAGAAGGAGAGAGAGAAGAGAAGTAGAGGAGAGACAGGGAGTCCTCAAGCCCTCCGGTGGCTCACTCTGCTTAATGATGCGTCTCTCTCGTAATTAGCAGACGGTAATTAACGCTTGGATCACCCAGGTCTCTGTGGGTCACAGTCTCTCTCTGCCACTCCACATCCACGCCTTGCTACAAACAAGCTAGAGTCGCATCCCCGTGGTCCGGCTCCCGAGGCTCCTCAAAAGCCCCTGTAGCTCAGACACAGCTAATAAAAGCATTGCTTCCATATGGGACACACATTTTATGGATTTATCTATGGCTCTGTTTAAACCAGATTGTGTTTATTTTCTTGTGTATGTGTTTGTCTGTTTGTCTGTGTTTCTATGCTGCCCTGGTGTGTGTGTGTGTGTGTGTGTGTGTGTGTGTGTGTGTGTGTGTCTGTGTCTATGTGTGTGTGTGTGCGTGCGCGCGCCTGAGCGAGTTTATATGGGAGGCAGCCAGTGTTTTGTACACACGGTCTGTCGTTTGCTGTGTTAGAGTGGGCTTCACCTCCAGGCTGGTTTAAATATTAAGACTGAGTGGTGGCTCAACATACATATTTTAATGCAGCCCTTGTGTGGATGGAGAAGTAGAACATGCAGGTTCCAGACAGCAAAACTTGACACTCAAACTTTAACAATCATGATCTGCAACGCTCATATTCCGCATACTTACCTGACCTTAATGTGTCACACACACACCATAATGCATGACAGAGATAAACACACTCGCAGTCGCACACACACACACTGACACATACAGACACACACACTCAAACAGACAGACAGACGCACACACACACACACAAACACGCACATTCAGTCACACACAAATGCATGCAAAGAAAAATACACACAGATGGTGGCGCAAGACACAATATGCTTTTGCTGGCTTGCTCCTCATCCGTTAATAAAACATGGAGTTGGTGAGACATTCATTTCAGACAAACTCATCTCCAAACAAGGCCTTGTGGTTAATAATACAGGTATGAATTTATCCCTCTCCCTTCTCTTCTATTTCCGCAGCTGTGTGCCCTGGGATTGGGTCATGTAGGGTTTTGCCCCCCAGGGGTGGCAAAGGCTCGTGGGATGCTATCTTGTTCACTTTCTTATTAATTGAATTTTAAAGTGACCTTGCAGTGATATTGATCTGCATTTGATGAAACACACTCGCACACGCACGCGCTCGCACACACTCACTCACACACAGACAAAAACACACACACACACACACACACATCCATCCTTCCTTATGCATCCTTCACAAACTCAAGGTTAGCGTAGTAGCAAAGTAAGCAGCGAGTTAGAGTGCTTCGTCGTGTAGAATATTTGTCAGAGTTCTGTGATGGCTGAAGTTTGGGAGTTGTGCTGAGCCGAGCAATAAAGGCGGGAGGGGCCGGGAGAGAGGAGACAAGAGGAGGAGAAGGTGGAGGAAGGGGAAAATGGAGTGTAAGCGAGAGAAGGGGTGGGGGGTGGGGGGTGGGAGGGGGAGGTTGCATGTCCAAAGAGCTGCGAGTTTAGAGAGAGTCTTGGTAAAGTCAGTGTGATGGTATGCTGGGGGGGTTGGGGGGTGGGGGGGATAAAGAGGATGAAGAGGAAAGGAGAGAGCAAAGGGTGTTATTGTGTTACTGGATTTAAACTAAGTGAAGAGGAAGCAGGCACAGGGTACAGCCAGGTGTGGAGGAGAGAAAGCCTGAGACTTCTCTGACCTATTTTACCGAGTTGGGATGCTGCCTTGCCCCGGCTCACTCACTAACAGCTCCCCCTTCTGGTGCAACTCAGTACTGCGCCTGCAAACCAGCTGGGCATGTCTTTTCATTCTTCATTAGTTGCCATGAAAGACAGCAAATTACAAATTGGGTGTATCTGTTTCCGATTAACGCCAGCAGTCAGACTTTACTTCACTTTTCAAAACCAAAACAGATGAAAGCGCAATGTTTCGGCAGATGACCAAGAGTGTGACTGCAGGCAAAATGTCCTCTGCTGATGGCAGAGATCTCAACAGTATTTTCCTTTGAGGAAATACACGGGCGGAGCCGTTCTCTGGGGATCTCGGTGAATCTTGAGTCGTCAAACTGAATATCCAAGGTCATGTTTCTACGCCAGAGGATTCTTAAAAATACGTGTGTGTGAGTGTGCGGTGCATGTCGTTGTGTCACATCCACTCTGTCATGACACGGTGGCAATGACGTTTGAAACCGCGCTGAGTGCCGCATACGATCGAGCGGCCATGTGTCTCCATGTGTGGGTGTGTGCATGTATATGAGTGTGTGTGCCCATGTGAGTGTGAAGGTGTCGCGGGGTAAAACCAACACATAACCAGACGTACACTCTTCTCCCTAGTTCTCTCTTCTCTCTCTATGTGTCTGTTGTTTTCTCTGAGTGGGCCCTCGTCCGCTCCTCCCTTTAATTTCCATCTCAATCAGGTAGACAGAAGTATGTCGGACCATTTGTGAAATATGTGGAAAAACATGCTCATTACAGATGAATACAAAGTGGAAATTAGACTCAACAGAGAGAAACTTCAGGGAGCTAAGATCTATATAAGCTTATTTTATCCTTGAATGGAATTAAGTTTTTTGCAGCTCCACAGTGCGTCGACAGCCATGTGATATTAGTCAGGACAGACATGGGCGCAGGGTTAAACACCCTTTCACTGAATCATAGATCTGTGACATTTACCGAGACGGAGGCATATTAAAGTGTGCCTCGTCATTTCTGGCGTTTATCACACACATCGACTATGACTGTCTGCTTAACTCGTCCAGGGAGGGGTTAATAGCAATTGATTGGTTGTTGTTAATCACCGTGCTTTGTGATTACCTGGCAGGGTTGTATCGATCGCTCATTGATCAGCGCATCTTTGCCACCACTACCGCTGTGTCTCTGAACTCACTGTCATTTAGCCCTATGCCGGTGCAATATTGTCATTATGACACCCCAGGCGTCGGCGCTGGTCAATGGGTCCCCAGTGGCAAATGGTTGCCGCATTACTGAACCAGTGCCCACTCAGCCAAAGCTTGATTTACAGGGCAGGGTGACCAAATGGAGACTAAACTGGAGATAATGTGTCTGAGTTAGGCTGTGGGTTTCTTTTTTTCTCTGTGGCCTTCAGGCTCTCTTGTGCCAGCGTGTCATGGCTAAATGGTTTGTTTCTTCACTTCCTCAGAAGAACCCAGTCTATGGTCAAGTGAGGTGAGGGCATGGTGTGAATTATGAATAAAAGTTTACTCTCACTCTTGGTCCCCATAGCGCGCTCTCTCTCTCTCTCTCTCTCCCTCTCTCTCTCACTCTCTCTCTCTCTCTGTCTGTCTGTCTCTCTCTCTCTCTCTCTCTCTCTCTCTCTCTCTCTCTCTCTCTCTCTCTCATTCATTTCTGTACCTTGGTGTGCCTGGCTCTAGCCTCCATTAAAAACCTTGTCTAAAGTAATGAGTTTAAAGTCAGGGTACCTGTCTCAGGGAGGGAATAGAAACAGGGAGTCTGTGTGTGTGTGCGTGTGTGTGTGTGCGTGTGTGTGTGCGCTTGCTTGTACTTGTGTGTGTGAATGTATGTTATAGCACGCACAGGAATAATTGCATGTGTGTGTGCGTGCGTGTGTGTGTGTGTGTGCTGCAGCTTTGAGGTATGCTTTGACAGCTGCGAATTTAATAAGCAAACGTTAAAGGTAGGAGGGAGGGGGGGGGGGATATGCATAGGGCTCTGCTTATGAAATATGAATGACTGTTTCTGCATCTTCTTCAGCGTGCTTGATAACGTCTCTGGTTTGCAATTCCCCTGCTTCACTCAGAACAGGATGCACAGTCCAGCAGTCTTGTGAGAGGAGATGTGCTGTATATAGATATCTTTCGTCAACTTGTCAAACTGAGCTGCACAGGGTTTTAATAGGCTGTGTCATATCTTAACTTAAAGCAATATTTCACTTTAGTGTAAGAGTTTCACCTTTTAGCGTGCATATCCCCATATGGGTGCATGAGCAGTCAATCACCAGTACTAACTGACCCAGCTATTTGAATTAATGTCACACACTTTGTCATTTTAAAACTCTATTCCAAAATTAATGCTTATGACATACAGTATATACAAACTAAAGCAAGGTGATGCAGGTATTTTCATCTTTGCTCTACATCACTCTTTTCAAAATGTAATTTAGCCTCTTTATAGCATCATTTGTTTTCCAAAACTTATTTTACTTTATTTAACTTTTTACATGGAAAAGCTTGATAGTATCAGATTCTCAACACCTGAGACATCGTGGCTTTAACAGAGGCAGCATGGTGGTAGTACAGATTTAAGATATTTTTTTAAAACCTCACCACTTATACCGAATATTTAATTGAATGTGAAAATGTATATTGCATTGTGCCACAACCTTGGAAAAGCTTGGGATTGTTCAATGATATATTTGAAGTTATTTGGTAGACCAAAGGCAACAACATAATCAGCCACAGTTTTTATCAGCCAACTATTTTTTTAAGCTGGGGAGAAAATGGACCAAAATGGTGCTAAAATACTCATTAATTACCTTAACGATCCCTTAGAAAATCACCTCACGATCAGAAAATGTCCAAGAATATGTGTCCCATTTTTGAGAAAAGAGAAAATGATGAAAAATAGATCTGTCCATGATACTCTCAGTCTCATCTGGATCATGATTTGTGACACATGGACAGCCAAAAATAAGTACATTGCTGTGGATAACCAACTTCAACCCCCTTTCAGACATACTTCCTTTCATCATACAGTCAAAAACTGCTCCTGACATTTCTCATTAACTAACTTGACACTCCTAGCATCTGAGATTTCATAAGCAAATTGACTGAGTGATAAATGTTTAATGTAAGCTGTTGCAAAATTGCATGTGAATCCTTTGGCTACAGTTTAAGATGTCCCTATGATCTGCTGAGTTAGCATATAATGATTAGTCTGTAACATAAAAAGGAACAAAAAGTTACGATTACAATAACAATCCATTTTTTATCTTGAATGTGCCTCTGAAATGAGCCTTATCCAATATGGATCCATAGGGTTTTAGATTGCAATACTACAGGATGAAGCCTATTTTCCTAACATACTCACATTATCTAAAATGATAGAAATGATAGAAAGCTTCAGTAGTGACAGGCATACAATACAACAGTGTTCATGAAGTGTTACTGTCCAGTTAATAGCTTAGATCCATCCAGTAAAACCTTTTATTGCAACAGAGGTCTGGGTTCAACTTTCTTACTTGATTAATTCTTAATATGCACATGGACTATTTATCTGGTAAACTCGTGAAATAGCTTACTAATCATTAAAAACTATTTCTGCTTTAGCCTGAGGCCTTAAACACTGAGCACATCTCAGTTGGCCAACCTAGCCCGCTGGCTTACAGCAGAGCTGGGCTCCATTTCAACTGGTCACATTAATACAAATTTGAATAAGATATACAGTATAGAATAACAATATATTATGCACTGAAAGATCATGTTACTTCAAGGTTTTATCAGACTGGATGGAAACAAGATGAATGCTGAGATTTGTAATGCGACACACCATACACTGCGTGCGCACACACACGCACACACACACACACAAACACACACACACACTGACACAGCAACACTGAGGTGGGCCAGTATGGTTTAAAACTAAGTAAGCACCCAAGTCTGTCTTTAAACACTTTCTCCACACAGTGAAATAAAGGCAAACAAGGTCATCAGACAATTAACTTTCTTTGTTTTCCTCCTCTATTCCCCCATTTCTAATGTATATTAATTCCACCCCCTCAACCTTAAGATTAGATTCCTTTCGTCCCAACAGAGGGGTCCTCCCCTCCCTCCCCACCCCGCACGGCTAAAAGGGTGATGAAATGCAAAAGAAAGGGGTAAAGAAAGAGGGAAAAGAATCCATCACTGTGCAGAAAGAAAAGCTTTCCCTCTTCCCACTCCCACATGCCATGTTTCCCCATAGTGTTTAGTTTAACCCCTCCATCCTTCTCCTTCATTTCCCCCCCGCCTTCCCTTCATCTACTGCAGCCCCCATAATAGCAGAGCACTGGCTGTGTGCTTGATAGGCTCAAAAGGATAAAATGGATGGGGTTACAGGCACATACAACAGCTCTCATTAGCAGTCTCACACCGATAATGTGGAGATGAAAAGCCGCTGCACCCCCGTGTGCCCCTGCCGTTGTTTTCTATGAGCTTACCATATGCATTACAGCACTGCTAAAGCCATCAGAGACGCACAGCAGTGTTTACGGCATTGTTTAAAACTTGCTTTGTGGAGGGGGGGAGAGCATTTCCAGTCCGGCCATGTGAGAATACTTTGATTGAATGAATAAATGACAAATAATTTAAAACAGTCATTCTGAACCAGTCTGGGCCTGACTAATTCTTCCTTTTTCCATCAGATGAGAGAAAATCAGTACTGGCAAAGTCAAGTAATTTGCTCATCTTCTATCAAACCACAGTATTGTCTATTAGGTAACATGGCAGGAAGTTACAGTGACATATCAGTTCCTCCTTATGCCCTGTCCCTTTTCATCCCTGTTGGTCTGCCTTCCTGAATCTCTCTCACTCTCTTCATTTGCAATTTAAATTCCAATCAGCTTTATTGGCATGACCAGTGATTCTTATGTTGCCAAAGCTTACATACATTTTGATAACAAGTTAATAATTATGAACAAATGAAATAAATGATAAGATAAGATAAGATAAGATAAGATAGCATTTTATTAATCCCCTTCTTGGTTCCACTGGCTTCCCATCAGTTTATGGCAGGTTGCAACATAATTTGCAGATATAGAATTTCACGTAAAAGGTATTGCAGTTTTTCCTTGTTAATGTTTCATATTCAATGCCTTTCTGGATAATTCTGGGACAAAATATGCCTCGCATGTGTTTGTGTTTGTCACAGTGTAGCAGGAAGTACAGCTCTGCCTCCACTTCCTCTTGTGAACAGACTGAGAGTTGGCACAACCTTTCCTCCTTGGGTAGCCAAGACTGCCTGGGACTGCCTTTGTCTAAGGAAAGGTTGTGTTCACTAAATCTGTACATAGTTTTCTATTGTTTTGGATTGTTCTTTATGGTCAGTTAGTCTGCCATAGTGTAATCTCTATTTAGTGCTAAATACCATTCCAACTTACTTTGTGTTTTTGTTGTGTTTTAATAGGATATGTCGGTTTCTTTTTCTTTGGTTGTAATTTGGTTAGGCCAGATTGTGTGAATGCTATCTCTCTCTCTCTCTCTCTCTCTCTCACTTTCTTTCTCCAGTTCCTTTTCTTCTCCTAGGAGAATTAGGGGAAGTGCTAAAAGCTATTGTGGTGTCTCAGTAGTTGTCCGTTGGCGGGGCGCGCTTCCACTGTGGTAGATAGTAACCTTCCATGATAACTAGCTCGTAAGGGTTTAAGTGGGTTTTCAGATGTGGTTAGGACACTGTGTGTGTGTGTCTGTGTGTGTGTGTGTGTGTGTCTGCATATGCATGCATATGCCTGTGCCTGTGTGTGCATGTATATGTGTGTGTACATACACATATACATGAGTAGCACGACCGTGCAAACATGCATGTACAGTATATCTGTATTTCAGTTTCATTACTCACTGTTTTTTTTAACTGGACCAAACAACACTCAGGTGTTTGGAATGGATGAAAATAAATCTCAACTAAGAATCCTCCATATCTCAGAAAGGGTATATTTAAGTTAGTAGTGTTATAATGGGTGTGAATGGCACAGTTCTGGTCTGTTTTTTATTTCTTGTCCCTGGCAAAGCCTCCATGGATGGGGGTGGAAGGCGTGCTTGATCTTCCCTTGTTCATATTAAATAAGTCAGATTCCAGCCCCCACCTCAAAAACCTATACTCACATTTAAACTGGGGCTTATTGGATGTGAATATGAGCCTGTGTGTAGCTTTCCTTTCAGCTCAGGCCAGTGAGTTTGAGTCCTTTTGAACAGGCAGTAACATGAGGCAACTATGACAGGCAGGACGACCCTTGATCACTGTTAATTATCTAAGTGGACGTGAGGCTCCCAAACCACCAGAGCTGTGCAGCTAGCGCTCTTCATCAGGGAGGGTGCGTGCGTGTGTGTGTGTGCACGCCTATATGAGACCCTTTGTGTGGGTGCACTTGTTATGTTTATGTGCATCTGTGTGTTACCGTCATCACCATATGAAATATTGCCCTTCAAGTGTGTGTCACACTCACAGGAAGGCAGTCATGTTCTTTAACATTATTCAAAAGCAAAGCAGAGTTTGTCTAAACTGTCAAATACAAACTCACGCAAAACAGCTCTTGAGCAACATGTCTTTAATGAAGCCGAGGCCGTTGAAGATTTATGAAAGAGTTTTACATCCCAGTACAATAGACTGTCGTTACACTTGAATTCAAAATGGTTGCATCATCTCCTAGGAAATGATCTGTGCTTGGATTGTGGAGATGATGCACTGTATTCTCCGGTGATTAAAAGTTAAGAACAGGGGGAGTGCAGTATAGTAATTTTATACGTGCTCAGAACTATTACTAAACTTTTAGATCTTGCGAAGTGAAAACGGAGAAAACTTAATTGAGGTTTGACAATTTACAAAAAAACTTGTAAAAAGCAAATGTAGAAAAAAAAAAAAAGAAAGAGTCAATTTGGTTACTGCAGCTTCCTCGGCTTGGTGCACTATTTACATAATATGTCAATGTTGTGTATAAGCTGGAGTCATGACAGCCTTGTGTACTGCACACTTAAAGGCCAGGGATCAGAACATCGATGGTCACAAATGTCCTTGGGCGTATCGATCGGACTGCAACATATCACTGATAGCCGTCTTAATCCCACCGCTTCTCATAGGAGGGAATCTGTGTATGCATCATTTCTGCTGGGGAGTGTAAAGGGCTGCTGAGGCCTCAGTCCACTGCCAGAAATGGATGTAACAGCCAAAGACATAATGGATGTTTTGCACATTAAACCATCAGCCAGGGTTCCAGGCACCTTACATCTGGACCTTTCTCACAGGACAGGTAGTTGACTTTATTGTCTAAGCTGAGCAAATTTTCCACTTCTTAAAATTAAAGGATCTCCGCCTGTCTTCTGTGGAAAGAACCTTGCCTCCTTTCTGTCAGTTCTAAACCAAATAACAGCCATTTAACAAGTAGGAGTTTGTTGTCAGTTTTCCTGGGCAGAAACTTCCTTGCATTAGCTGTCAGGTTGTCTGATATAGAAAATAACTTCTGAGTGCCTCCACATTTATTCCCCTAAGATGCGCTGAAAGAGACCAGAGTAAATAGAAATGCTCTGTGACAACTTACATCTGTGTAGAGGGTGCTAAAGGAAGTTGTGAATAAGCTATAGCTAAGGGAAAATTACATCTAACCATCTGTCATTCTGTAGGGAGAGAGGGAGATATGTATGCCATAGGCCTGCCCAGAATCTGAGTTATGGCTGAGTACGCACCTTTAGATCCACTTGCTGGTGGGTGGATCAAAACCAGAATGTCTTCCCTACTCTGTGTCCCTCTCTGCTTTCCTACTGTCTCAGAAAAATGCTGAGGGGAGGGGGTCTACTGAAAATAAAATAATTAAATAAATCTAGTGGCTCAAGGTTCTTGGGATCAGGATTCCCATTTCTCTCTTATTCCTCAGCCCATCATCACCATGAGTAGATCTGATACTGATCTGACTGTTTTGCTTGAAGGGCTCTAGACACTCTATTTCCGATGGTTTAGGGTTATTGTACTGACTGAGTGTATGGGTGTTGTGTTTTGCGTGCGTGTGTGTGTGTGTATGTGTGTGCAATCTTGCCATTGTGCAGATTAGTGTTTGCAAACTACATTGTGTATGGAAAGAAGGAAAAAGCAAGTGAAAGATAGAGGGAGAGAGATGCAGAGGGAGCACAGAAAACAACACTATCAAAGGAGGGCTTCAAAGACTATCAGCTGCGTCTCCTGGGTAATTTGCGATCCTGCATTCTTTCGACTTCAAAGGGCCGCTGTGTGTTGGAATACTGCAAGTGGGAGAGTGAGGGGGGAGGCGAGAGGATGGAGGAGGGGGAGAATCTGATTTCTCTAATAAATGCTGACACCAGGCCTGTTTGATATTAGATTCAGGGAACAGTTTGATTTGTTATCGCCTTTGAAACTCTTCGGACGTCCTTCAGAGAAAGCAGGCTGACTAGCACCACACCCCCAGTGCAAGGGAGGAAAGCAGAGAGGGCCAGGCTGGTGAGACAGTCGCTACAGTCCAACTGTAAAGATGACCACTAAATAGCTATTGATCATGGCATGTATCTCTCCTTCTTAGAACGATTTGACACGCATCTCGGTACAGAATCGATGATTCAATGCACCTAAGATACATTGGAAGCAGCCAATCAATTAGAACGATCAATTAACACCTGTATCGATGCAATTGTTTGGCCACTGGTTGCAAGAGGGAATCTTTCTATCTGTGTGAGACGGGAAGCTGTACATTAAAACGGCCTCCTAACATCTTATTTGGAAACTCTAAATAATCCTTTCAAACAGACAGAGTGCGATGGCTTCAGTAGCTGTTTTTTTTTGGCAAGTGGAGCATGGAAGAACATTTTGAAAACTTTTTCGTCAGTAGCGCTGCCACTGGCTGCAGGTGAAGAGGGGAAAGCAGGGACTCTCTCTCCCACAGCGAGTCCATGGCGTCTCTTAGAACGGGTTGCCAGATTAGAAGGCCGACTGCTGCCTGTATACTTCACTACTGGTTGGCAGGTTTCACATACTGCAACAGCTTTCCATCTTTATTATAAAACTCAAAGTGGGTCTACACTTCTATAGAGTTTATAGGTGGTTGGTGCATCGTATATTTTCTCTCCGTCAGTCAAAACAACGGACAGAGGATCATGGAAGGGAGGTGGGGAAGTTTATTTTCTTTGAGGGCCGGGGACACATGACGTGAACCTTCACTGGGATGACAACTCAGAGGCAGAGACATTCTCTCTTGGAGGGAGAGAAGCATGAAATTATTAGGTGCTATAATGAAAAAAGATGTGTCATATCAGGTTTTTCCAATAGAGACAAGCCTGCATCGATTTAAAGGGCAAGACCTAACTGCCTGTTCTTATGCCCTGGCACAGATTTATTGGTGTTAACACTGACTATTGCCAGGTTGGTGTTTCTTTTACCCCACCCATGGCCAGGAAAATGAGAGAAGAGTTTGTCCCACTCTCTATTCTGTGATTTTATACCAATGATCAACTCAATTTTCAATAAAAAAAAAAAAAAGTTGGCTTGAACTCAGGAAATATTTCTGGGTATTAAAACGCAGATTCTGGTTTTAAAGCAGAAACACTACCATAAACAGTTCAGTCGGCTGTAAAAGTTCCACAAAATCAGCCTCTGATTCATTGTCAACAGAGCAGCCCCAGGCTGTTAATTGGCATGACTTGACAGATTAGAGCTGTGGTTATTTTGTTTGTAGTGTTTGGAAGTACATGTTAATGGTCCCAATACTGTTCACATACTGACTGGTTCGCCCTAGGCATAAGAATAAAACGTGCCAATATTTCAGTTGGGTGGCATTCTAGTTATTATCAGTCTATGAATTGACTGTATTGCAAATAGTCAGTCTAGGCTCAGAGTCTCTTATCTGAATTCATGTGATGAAGAGAGAGAGACAGTGTGGAAGGAAGGGAGCAAGGAGAAAAGACGGAGGGAGGTGAGCTTTCAAATTCTGTTTCTGTGCTCTCCACTAATCAACTGGTGCACATATTAAGTTAGAATAAATCAACTTTAAGTGTGGATTTCTATTTGTATGCATAATACACACTTTTCTCTATACACCTATACATCTACCTGTACATCTTCACACGTCTTCACACATTTACACACACACACACACACACACACGCGCCTACACACATATCAAAGTCGTTTCAAGCAGATAACACCTGTGGTGTCATCATCCTGCCCCACATAGACAGTATTGACTGACCCAGGGGAGGATTGCGGATTTGATTATTCCGCAGGATGATTGATGTATCGTACGCCAGCTTAGTTTGTATGCATATGAAAGCATGCATCGCTATTGATCTATTGATGCATGGGATTGTGTAATGAATATGCACCCTGCTGGGATAAAAAAAAAAACACTCCTCCGCATCCAAGTGATTGGCTATTGATGACATCATCCCCTCAGTCACAGGTGTTTGGATCCTGCTGTCCAGACAGGACGCTAGAGGCTTGTAAATGAGATTTAATCAGTACATCAGTACTAACACTCCTGTATCTGTGCCAGATGAAAAATACCCCATCATGCCACCCCCAAATCTCTTGCCCCTCCTCATTGCCCATGCCAAAATCCCTCCCCTCCTTTTCCTCCTCCCTATCTCCTCATTAGTGCTGGGTTTGGAACAAAGAGCCATCTGGGCACGGCTACCTGCCAGCTCAGGTGGGCCTTTACACAGAAAAGACAGCGTCTCTTCAACATCTGTCTGCCTGGATCAAAGACATTTCTGTTTACCCCCTGTTTAACTCTCTCTCTCTCTCTCTCTCTCTCTCTTTCTCTCTCTCTCTCTCTCTCTCGCTCTGTCTCTCTCTTTCTCTCTCTCGCTCCTCCTTACTCTATCTCTTTTCTCTACCCCTCACACTCTCCACCTCCATCTCACTGTCTTACTCTGCCACCAAAACTTCCATACATTAGATAGTGAGCAGACTAAATGCGGCACCCTCCTCCCTCTCCGTGTCTCTCTCCGCCTCTTTGTCACTTCGCGGCTCTTCTCCTCGCCCTGAGGGTGTCACGCATCTTCCCAGACTGCTTTGTTTTCTGTTTTGAGCTTTTTTATATAATTGTTTCTCTGTATGTGTAATGAGGCTGACATGATTTTGGAATTTTTCTTCGCTTTGTATCTCAGCTTGTCATTTGATAAATATATCGAGTTTTTTTTAATCCTCTCTCCTCCTTGCCTTGGGTTTTTAGGTGTGAACATGTGCGGGAGAAATAAACTGCTCATATCACATTGTGCTATACAAAAAGCCAGAAGTATTGCTGACATTTTTTATGGGCATATGCACAAGGTATCACAATGTATTTGCCTGTGTCCACTAAAATCGATAAACATGCTGAGCTATATCTGCAGACAGTAAAAAAGGGTCAGCCAGATTTACAGCTTGTAATCAGATGCAGATGGGTCCCCAGTCCCTCAGTGAGGGCAGCTTCTATCATGGAAAGTATTGATGTATTTTGTATCCACTTTCAGAGAAATGATGCTGGTTGCTTTTGCCGTAGGTAACCCTGTGGTTATGAGATAGTGTATTCAGCTGGCCTGGCCCGGCAGACCCAGGGGATCAGTGGAAGTGTTATCCTTTAAGCCAGGTGCCGCTGTTCAACACACTCAGTTCCTGCTGACTGAAACATTTCCCTACACGCTTCTGTCTGCTTGTCTGTCTGCACTCTTCCAGGCTCACTGTGTGTGTGAAGAGGTTACTCAGGCCCACTCTGCCTGAGCCGTGTGTGTGTGTGTGTGTGTGTGTGTGTTGTGAGTGAGTGTGTTGTGACTGTCTGAGAGAAGATTTTCTGGAAGGCTCTTCAATACAGCGCAGTTGTGTTTTCGTTGTTCTTTCTGGCCCTGTGCTCAGAACTGATAAAGATTGATTAGTCTTCCGTTCTAGATCAATGGGGGCGCTATTTTGGTTATGCCTGTTTGCCAGGATGCACTCTGATCAATGACAAAGCTATTTTTTGTGTCGAGGGCAGGGCCCAGTTTACTTCAGTCAGTATCAGAGTGAAAGGCTTGGCCGATGGACCGTTCAAGGCCACAGACGCTCCAAGCAGCTCCCCTCTCCTCTCCCAGCTAACATCCTGTAAAGTCTCCTATCCCCTTGCTCCAGCAGAGAAAGGGAGTGTTGATAGTGAATTAATTTGGAGAGATTTAGCATGCTCCATGTCACACACATTACCAGAAGGGAGAATTACATCACTGTCAGATTACAAGTTGCCACCCTCTGTTCTGCCAGTTAATAAAGGCACTGCCAGGAAACCCTAACTAATAAGTGTTACTTGCTCGCTCTCTCTCTGTCTGTCTCTCTCTCTCTCACTCTCTCTCTCTCTCATCTCTCCTTTCTCTCTCTCTCTCTCTCTCTCTACCCCCCACCCTTCTCCGGTGCGGGCTCCTCTCCCCTACACCGACTTGGAGCAGGGGGTCATTGTCCACTTGTCTCCGGCATCATGTTCAGCAGGAGACAGCCAACTGGAGCGTAAAACAAGGCTGCAGTCTGCAGGTAGCAACCGGCTGAGCTCACCTGCCGCTAAATTCACTCTGACAGGTGAGATCACAGCCTCCTGGCGGGGCACGGCACCCGACAGAGAGGCGAGAAGCATGCGCGGGTAACAGCTCGGCCTCGTAGCACCTAACGGAGCCACGGCTCACAGATCTGCACTGCGGCTCGGCGGAACGAGATGGTTAACAGCGACGCGTCTCGTGGGTGACACGGCCGTATCGGCTTTAGTGATTCTGTTTAATGGCGGCGGTAAGATCCGGCTGCCACCCAGGCCGACCGAGGCTGCGTGTTATGGGCCGGGTAGTCACCGGAGTCCCTCTTTTCTATGGGATCATATTATTTCAATAAAAGATAATGACTTTCATTAAGAGTATGTTCAACCCCCTCCTCATTACACCGTTGTGAACCATACCATAAAAGATGTAAGAGTCATTTAATTGGTTTGAACAATCCTGGGAAGGACAGTATGTCATATTGAGTGTCTGACAGCAAGTGTAAACACAGTGCCGTTCTGAAATTCAGAAATTAGCACTCAAACATCAATCCTCAGTGGAATCACACTCTGGATTAACTTTATTTTGATGAATATCTCTCTTTTCTCTCTCTCTCTCTCTCTCTCTCTGTCATTGAATTAAATGAAGAAGAGTGAATGAGAGTGAGGGAGGGAGAGAGAGAGAAAGAAAGAGGCACACAGTGAAGAGGTCCAACTCCATCCAATCTTAGATTTGGCTCAGTTGAGTGGAGTATTGAGTCAAGACTGTTTGTTTTTTTTTGGACAGATCTACACAGCGGTTTTAATTGTTGTTCTTCCACATGCTGTAGATTAAAAAAAAGGAGCCAGCACATGAAGTGCAGGTTGTTTTGAGCGTAAACATGGTTTTGTTGGTTTAATTTGTACAGAAGTGGTCTTTAATCTTTCATGACCCAGGGGAAGCGAAGGCCTTCTGGTCCTAACAGGCTGGGAATTAAGGGTACACTAAAAATAGACTGGATTTCAGGGTCACAGCTAACATTTGTTTGCCAGCAGGAGCCCTACATTGACCAAGTTTTATCTCATCAACAGAGCACAAAAGTCACCCAACCCCCCATCGGCATTATCATATGTTATTATCCTTGTGCTCTTTCCCCAATGAAAAAGCAGTTGAGTTTCCATTATTTTAATTTTCATGTTTTTTGAGGCAAGACAAGAGGACTGAAATGAAACGGGAGTTAAGTTGAAAATGGCATCCCATTAAAGTTTGGAGGGGAAAAACAATGGTGTTCCGCAGAACATTGGTGTGTGTCGTTTTGTTTTTCACCTTTTCCATTGCCAGAGTGTTTTTATTTGTTTCACTCAGGTGCAAAACACACCACAGGGAAACCACACCCTTGCGCGCACACACACACAGACACACACACAGACACACACACACACATACACACAAAACCTCTACTCCCCACTCAAAGCTATCCCGGCTCCACCACTGCAACTCAGCAAATGTGGCGGGCAGGGTTTAATTTTCTGGCCCCCCGCCTCAGCCCCAGCCTCATGCATTTTTCATCACCACCATCCTGTTCCCACCCAGCCGCTGCCGCTGCACAATGCTATTGATTGGGCGATTAAGCCATCAAACTGTTATAAAGAGGTTAATATTTTAAAGCTGTTAGGCTTTTCCACCCTCCTTACCTTAATGTGTACCCTCTAGTACAGTTTCAAGGGTTTTTAAGAGTTTCCGCTCTCATGCCAGGTCAGGTTATGAATGTTTGATGTAATGCAGACCGGTGTGTGTTTTTTACGCTCCTACCATGCTTACTCCGGCTCTGCGGTGGTCTGTTCGATCAGCTGACTGTGCCAAAGGTTGAGAGGGAACAGTGTCAGTCAGCAGGGAGACTGGGTCGGGTCACATGCTGCTAACACCAAACGTGGGATATGTCTAGTTGTTGACCAATTTGCTTATGGTAATTCTAATAGATCTCTGGAGGCCGCCTGGCAATATTGAGGGTTCAGCGTTAATTGTGACCACTGGGCAAAGAATCTGCAGTCTCATGCTATTCTATCAGTAATTGATGAGCATCTTGAGTTATTTTTAGGTGTTAATCCAGAAGAGAGATTCCTCTCCCTCTGCTTACAGTAATGTTATATATAGTACCCGACAAAACCTTATTATCTCTGCTATACTACCCACAGTAATTCCACAAAGGCTGTTTTCTTGGGTGTGACATGCTTTTAGATGGCGAATATTCAAACGAAATGAAATAATTTCACGCTCATCCTCACCAAATGTGAGAGAGGCGGATTATACCTTTGTGAAAGGTCTATTCTCTTGTTAACATAGGTGGACTTTGCCTCTGTGGAGTAAGTGAATTAGGGGTCTTGGAAAGTGGCGTGTGAACAAGGAAGAGACTGAGGAGAGAGGTGAGAATGGACATGGAATGGATTTATTGTGTGTTGTGTGAGAGAGAGAGAGGGAGACAGAGAGAGAGAGAGAGACAGACAGACAGAGAGAGCGATAGCGAGTGTCATGGCTGTTAGCCCACCGCAGCAGGATTCACACCCCCAGGCCTTGGGACCGGAGGGAAAAGATGTCGGGGGGGGGGCAGGGACAGGGTCGCAAGATGGGAGCGAGCACAGAGGGAAAGCGAAGACCCTCCGCTGTTGTGCAAAGGACCAAGAAATGTTTCCTTGAAGCTATTCAAGTGTTTGTTCGCAAAGGCTTTGAGCGCAGACTTTCATTTCACTCTGACATCAAGCCAAGGTCATGCACTGAAAGGCACAGCTTTCACCTGTTATGCTTTCCCATCTGACACGACTAACCCCGCTCACTATCCTCCAACCAAAATCTACTCAGTTGATATACTATTCCTCTGTATGTCAGTAATTTTTTTCCCTCCGGTCGACAGTGCAGACAAGTGACTCATATGATAAGAGTGGTGCTCTCCATTAGTGCCAGTCAATTTGTCCTGTTTAAGTCCTTATGGTGCTCTCCTTCAGGGCAGAGCCAGATAACACGCTTGAGCAGTGTCCCAATCACTGTGATCACCTGTGACAAACCGCACCGAGGTCCAATCAATACGCTACTCTCTTGGGGCGGTGGGATTAATGTAACTCTGCTGCCCTCTGTGTGTGTGCGTGTACGTATGTGTGTGTGTGTGTGTGTGTGTGCATTGGATGAGTGTGTGCAGACCATTACTGTAGCTCCCACTAGTATATCTTGAAAAATGACAGAAACTAGTATCTAGCTGTCAATATTTGATTATATTTTTTGGGGGGGGAATTTATGATATCTCTCCTCACTTGCCACTTCAAGTCTGAAGCCATCCCGGGAAAACAAACATCACTTTTACCTGGTTTTAGTAGGCCACCGCTTAGCACGAGTGTGAGAATGAAAGGAAGAAAGGAAGAAAGAAACAAAGAAAACGAAAGCAAGCAAGAAAGCAAGAAAGAAAGCAGGAGAGAACAAACGGGGAAACAGGACTCGATAAAGATGAGAGAAAGAGATTTCCGAAAGATGTAGAGGCTAGTGGAGAAAGTTTCGGAGAAGATACAGGCACAAATGAAGGGATTGTCAGGGAGTGTGTGGGAGACTCTGTACAGGCGGGGGGGGGGGGCGGAGAGCTCAGTCGGCGGCTCCTGAGGGAGAGCGTTCACAGCTATATTAATATAACACAGAGGGGGTAGTTAGAGAAGCTTTCTTTGTCTTGGGCTAAATTAACACCCTCTTACCATCATAATAGTCATGTCATTATAGGAGAAGGTTCGAGAGCCTGCAGTGTGTTTGTGTCAATGTTTTCCCTCCCACTTAATGAGCTGGGTTTACTTCATGCAAATACACTGGCAGCTGAGATTATTGAGTTGTTCAGCAGTGAGGTTCAGCAGTCCACCTGAGGAGTCTGGACTTTCTTTAGCCCTGTCAATTCTTTCGCAGAGTAGCTACAGTTAGGATTAAGCCACACTGAAAATAGACAGTCGCAAACACACTCACGGAAACACACTCACACATGAAAACATGAACACACACACACGCGCACACTGTACACGCACCATACACAGAGTGTACCAAGGTCCAGCTGTTTCATGTTTTCATTAAAGTGTTGTGAGCATTTTGTTGCGAGATTCTTCTTTTTCCTTCCTCCGCCACTTTTAATTCCTTGGCATTTTGTTGTCGGTCTTTGTTCCCCTCTCTCTCTCTCTCTCTTTCTCTCTCTCTCTCTCTGTCTCCTCTCTCGTCTCCTCTACCTCCACTTCCCTTCCAGCTCATGTTGAACCTCCTGCTGCGGTCGCCTCCAAACACCATCCGCCCACCACCGCCACCCCCATGCCTCCAAGAGTTTGTCCCTCATTATCGGTCCTTACTGCACCCCAACCAACCTTCCCACCCAGCATGGTGTCATAGCTTCAGTACAGTATTGTCTCATTATCTCCACAGACACCAGAGAGGCAGGGCATTACGGGACGTCAGACACTCCCCCTCAGTTAGAGAGCTGCAGGCTACTGACAGAGCCGACAGGTGATTAAGACAGGCCAAAGGTTTTCTCTGCCCCCGTCCATACAGTGTGTGCCATGCTAAACTACTATACTGTAAACATTGAACATTCTCTTATTCTTCGCTTGTGCATCATGGTTTGTTTGCTTGTTTGACATGAGCAGCACACACCTGCAAGTGAACTGTCACATCGGTGTAAAATGAGTGAGCATTCAAAATCAACCCAAAAACCAAATAGGCTTATACAGTATGTTTCAAAACAAAATTTTATTCAGAAAAAGAAATAGCAAGTAGGAGAATCTGATCTTTTTTTTTTACTATCAATTTACTAAAGAGGAATGCTGCTTTGGTTTCTGTTTAGTATGTACTGTATATTTATTATTTATTTGCTAATGCATGGCGTACACATGTACAAAATGTTTAAAAAGCACCAACAAACTCAGGGTGAAAGCTGTGAAAGAGTAACAGGTGCCATTTATAATCTCTAGAGATTATATGGCACCTGTTGCCACCTGTTACTCTTTCACAGAGATTCATATAATTTATATAATCTCTAGAGATTATATATGGCACATGACGGCTATGTGTGTGCCGCGACGCGTTGATGCTTTTTTTTTTTTTAAATGGAACATGTATGCTATGCATTAGCCAATAAATAATAAAGGCTTTTTACTTATTGTATGGGAAGAGTGCCTTGGACATATTTTTCAAGTCATGTCAAATTAAGTCAAGTTTATCTATAGAGCACTGGGAACAAACAGGTTTATCACAAAGTGCTTCACAGAAAAGAAAGGGCACAAATTCAGATTAAAAACAAGGACAAAAAAACAAGAGATATAACAAGAACAAGTGGGTGTGGTGCTTGATGGGATACAGTTCATAAACAGTGAAGAGTGGATTTAGTGCTTTGAGAAAACTGTATCCAGGATCACAGTGCAAACACTTTGCTCTTATTTTCTTAGGTTTACTTTTACTTCTAAGCCCCAGCCTGCCACATTTCAATTACTTTACATTCACAAAGGTGACAAAGGCGATCTACACAACAACCAACCAACTAAAAAGTTTAAAAACAATATGAGGCATATGTGCTTAGTTTTTTTCTTTCACTCAGTTCATGATTATATCTGTGTTAGTTAAAAGAGACCGCTGGTGATAAGCAGATCAAGGTTAGCAGTGGATTCAGAAAAATACGGTTAGCATATTCTGGGCTTCTGCCTACATTCACCAGATAGCAAACTCACTGACACCCAATAAACGCATCAGGTCGACTTGGTATGCGTACCGGATGCGATGGTGCTAGGGTGACGGC
This sequence comes from Centroberyx affinis, assembly GCF_046629955.1. Taxonomy (NCBI): domain Eukaryota; kingdom Metazoa; phylum Chordata; class Actinopteri; order Beryciformes; family Berycidae; genus Centroberyx; species Centroberyx affinis. Next base: position 308,505 of record NW_027279013.1, on the reverse strand, counting down.
CAGGAGCGTAAGCGGGTGTCAGGGATGTGGCGGTGAGGTGTGCTGGACAAAGAGCTGCGATGACATCAGGCATATTGTGTAATTCAATCACCTGTTGTAGCATATGGCAGGATGTGCAAAATGGATTACATCAGCAGACCAAATAGCAGTGTGTTGAGGTTGAGAGTGAGAGTGAACACTTTGACTGAGAACTGGCCGGTGCCAGATCACTGCAAACTCAAATTCTGTCCTCTCCGCCTCCTGCTCCGTAGCACAGCGTCTGTGCCACCTATAAACCGTTTCCAAAGATAGAATCATAACATCACACGGAAGAGTTAATTACGATGTCCCCGGAGAGAGAGATCATTGTCTAGAAGTAGGATAATGTTTTGTCAGTGAATAAATCATCACTCCATCTCCTTGAGGTATGAGTTTCGGTGCAGTTGGCTCTCCATCTCCTCCTTGAGTCATCTCTCCAAATTCCTTCTGTCTTCCCAGCGCTCCAAAAAGCAACACGTAACGTCCATGTAACTGTTGGGCCTGTTTTCATGGTTTGGGGAGGGGGTGGCGTAGGGGGGGCTGGCGAGGACACAGCACGGAGAGGGAGGAAGGGGGGGGTTGTCTGTCCTAGGAGACAGATGGCGCGGGGGGCTGGTCCATGATGGGCTGGTGCTGGACGGGCTCCATGTGCTGTAGTGGGTAACTGGGGCCCAGGGTGGAACGTAGGCGGCACTCTGATCCTCAGCGCCACAGTATTCCTCAGGCACAGGAGTCCACTTCCCCCGCCCATCTGTTCCTTCCATCGCAGCTATGGCAAACGTTCCTGTACACACGCGCACACACAGACGTACGCACACGCACATGCGTACACACACATACACGCACACACACACATACGTCAGAGACTGCCCCCCGCTAATCTACAGCATTGGGTTCAGTTACAGTGCATCAGCAGCTCTCCCCCAGCAATCCTCCTCCCCATCTTACAAAATTAGCCTCCAGCTTTGACTAGATCCCACCAGCCTTCCGCTCCCATTTGGTGTCACGCTGACTGTATCTGTTATTGAAGCACTTAATCTCTCCCGCTCAACCGTTTGTGTAATCCTACACGATATTAGACTACTCCCACACATACTCCGCTATGGCCACAACCTTTGCTAGAATGTAATCCTGGCACCAGGGATTTAATTGCTCTGCTGTCACCTGTGGGGGTAGAGGGCAGGGGGGGAGCAGGTAGATCCAGAGTCTGGGAGGCAGAGCCAGTGGGAAAAAACAGAATCACTTGCGCGGTTGTAAACAGCAGAGAAAAAAAACGGTGCCATAAGGTAGCTAATGTACGCCTGAGGATGATGCGTTTCTGTGCGTGATGCATGCCTCCAGAGAATTCGACATTTTTTCTCAAATCATAAATGTTTTCATAATCAGTCTGATAATAAATGTGCTAACACATGTGCTGCCCTCAAAGTGATAATGACTTGAAGCTGCAAGCTGACATCAGAGTCGCGGTCAGAAGGCTGCTGGTGAGTCAAGGTCAGAGAGAGACGGAGAGCAAGCAAGATGGTTGTGAAAATGTCACGTTAAAATCATGCTTTAAACATTTTTGTGTGCGTTTTGTGATGAATAAAGTGCAATGATACTGTAATCGCTGTGGTTAATCGTTCATTTATTGTCTTTACCTGGCTTATTCCTATTCAGGATCACAGGGCGCTAGAGCCTATCCCAGCATGCATTGGGTGGAAGGCAAGGAAACGGACAGGTCGCTGGTCCATCACATGCCTACAATCATATCTAAATGGGCAATTTAGAGTCCAATCCACCTGACTTGTGTGTCTGTGGAATGTGGGAGAAAACCGGAGCAAATCCATACAAACACACTCAAGAACATGCAAACTCCACAAAGAAAGTACCTTTTTTTTCCCGGTACCGACAGTGCTAACCACTGAGCCACCGTACCGCAATGCTGTGGTTAACGCTACTAGAAATATATTTATCACGGGGCGTTTGAATCCGGCCTGGGATTTTGTCACGTCATCCCCCTCTTCCTCTCCCAATCTTCCCTATCTATCTCCACTGTCATCTACCAAAAAATAATGGCAAAAATCCCCAAAAAAGAATCTTTAAATATTCATCACATGCTGCATATTCACATTTAACTACAGTTTTAAGTATCAGATATTTTTTTATTGCTGTGCATTTAACTGCAGTCTTTTACTGGCTTCATGGCTGTAAGCAGTGGACATGAGATATAGAATAAGTAAAAACAAAAGCAATCCTCTTTTTCCAGAACATTTCTGACATTAAGAACATATATGACATTCCTTTGGGCGCGGGCCTTGACATGCTTTTAGAGCGGGGCCCTTAGCCAGCTGTCTGAATGCCAGTTAGGGAAACATTAGACCTTAAATATTAATGCAGTAATATGGCATTGTTGGAATGCTCACTGAGCTGTGGGCTCCAGGCCTGCTGGGCTATTTGTCACACTCCAGAAAGCTCACAGCAGCCAGGGAAGAAACCTCCATGAGCGGCTGAGAGCTCACACTGTACTCTGCACAGCCCAGCTGACGAGCCACAATATGACCCCTCGCATAACTTTTGTCCTGTAGGAGAGGTCAGAATAACAATCTCTTCCACTGCTTTTTTGCCTAAAATATTCTATAACATTTTGCCTGTCTTGACGTATTAAAGTGTATTCTGTTAGTCTGAGGATGTATTGAACATAATTGCTCTCTGTATTTGTTCTTGTGAAGCAGGTATTGTTTTTGTTTTGTATCATTTGATTTGTGTCAAATTAATGATGTCGCAAGAGAAGTATCTAACGTTTCTTTTTCCTTCCTGAAATGATCCTGAGCTTCCACCCCCTCAGTTCACAGTTCAGTTAGTTGTCTTTTACAAGTGATAAATTTACCCGAGACCCAACTGAAATGTGGCTCACTCAGAATCTAATTGAGATTGCATAACCAAAAGCAGTTACAAACATATTAAGCTCGATAGTTAAAGCAACCCCCCCCCCCCCCCCGCCACATACACACACACACACACTCTCTCTCTCTCTCTCTCTCTCTCTCTCTCTGTGTGAATCTTCCAGCAACAGATGGCCGATACAGAAATCAGCAACACGTTTATTTTCTCTGTCCTTTATTTTAACAAAAATGTGGCATAATTGGATGGCCATGCTAACACACATATTTTAGTATATATTGATTCCACTCCAGATAGATATATTTTCATCTTACATCATCCAATGAGCAGAATATGAGGTCCTTTGGGAATAAGTAGTTTGTCACCAACAAAAGTCTTTAGATTTAAGTTTTCACGTAATTAACAAACAAAAAACATGCAGACCTATTTTAAACATAATCACCACACACACACACACACACACACACACACACCAACAGAGTTCACAGACAGACACACATGCAGCCTCAGTGCTCTGTGCTTTGCTGCCTGTAATGTATTAAGTTAACCTTGGAGACGCCCTATGGAGCTTCAGCTATGGAGGGCAGGGCTAGCATTGATGTGTGCTCTGCATCCTGCTCTGCCTCCGCTCTGCAGGGAATAAGAAGATGAGAAGACAGGAGGAAAAAGACAGCTGTCGATACACTAACAACAAGAGTTCAACTTCAGGGAAAGAGTACGGGCTGAATGTAGTTTGTGGCAACATTCTGAGATATGGCACAGGCTCATTTTTGGAGATTTTGTATGTGTATCGTGTAGTGTGTGTGTGTGTGTGTGTGTGTGTGTGTCTGTGTCTCCATGAGTGTGAAGAGGTTATGTTGGAGCCAGAGATCTGCCTGATTGGATATGTAAAGAAATGCAAATCTAAAATCAGCGCTGCGATGCTGGCCCAGGTTCACAACTGAGAAAGTGCTGCCGTGGGTACCGTGGAGAGGTCGGGGACACGGGGGGGGTCGGAGGGGTGGGGTGGGGGGTGGGGTGGGGTGGGGGGGGTCAATGATGTGAATTCCATCGATCCCAGGCTTCCTGACAAGTGTTCAGTGATTTCCTGTCCCTGGCAGAAATATTGTGCTTGTTAATCCATTTGAGTCAGAGCAGCAAGGGGGCTCAGTGAAAGAAGGAGAGTCTGTGTGTGTGTGTGTGTGTGTGTGTGTGTGTGTCTGTTGGGGGGAGAGGGTGGGGGGGTGGGGGGGGTCAACGCAAACAGGATGCTAATGAGCCTGCGCTAATCAATGTGTGCTTAATCAGCTATTCAGCTTTGAGTGGCCAGGGGAAGGATGGAGGAGGCGAGAGGAGGGGGTGGGGGAGAGTGCTGGGAGGAGTTCATGAGAAAGTGCAGGCCCAACCTCTGATTCACTCCCTTTGTTGAGAACATCGGTTCTCAAGAACTCCTTGGTGAATGCAGATTTACATTCTCTCAGACAGTGGAGCAGCCAGTCTGTTGTTGGGTTTCTGAATGAGCAGCGCTGGGGCTCCATTCTCCTAGAAGCTATCTCGATAAGATGTGGTGTAAAAGATGGTGATGTCATGATTAGCGATGGTTCAATACAAAGATCAATCAGTGGCCATTACTCAATTGAATGCAGTAATTGGATAAAAGGTATAATGTATTCGATTATAGAGGAAGCACTTTTCATAGATGACAACATAAGAAGCCGCATATTTTAGGAGGAATTTGCGTTTTCTGAAAATTACACTTAAACAAACACTTAATTATTACCAGACTTAATTTTGTGCCATGCCGCATCTTCAGCTCATGCCTCACAGGGACTTGACTCAGAGTGAGTTTACCTCCATTAGACAACATGTCTGTATACATTTTGGGCAGAATGATGCAGAAAATGATTCAACTTGTCATTCTTCATTTTTCTGTCTAAGATGATTACTTTCAGCTACCCAGAAGCTATTTCAGTTATTATGAAATCAATCCCTCTTTCAGCCAATCTACAGAATATTCACCATTTAACTTCACATTTAAAAGGCTTAATATGGTTTTGTGTCATAAGAAATTAAAAATTATTAATAATACATAATCACTCCCATAAGATGTGTTTAACAATTATTTTCATGTGTTTTCAGTCCCATGGACAGATCACATAAGGCTTGGCTACCATACAATAGGACATTATGGAACATAATCCTCTTGTTCATAAACTTTCATTATTTGAACCTCTCCCATAGGACATTTTCTCCCTGCTTTTTTTTTTCCAGCAGGATGGTTTCAAGAGTTACGCATTAATCCTGTTCTTTACCCACTCAGAAAAAGGCCACAACTCAATCAGTCTCTCGTCCTCGGGAACGGCGGCCTATAAAAAATGACTCCATACCCTGAGTTGACAGGCCAAAGATGGGAAGAGAGGAATTAATCTCACAGAAAGATCCAGAATAAAAAAGGGAAAAAATAAACTAAAAAGAAGCGTGGGTGGGTGCAGGAATCAGGTGTGTGTTGGGTGAATGTGGGTGTGGTGGGGGTCTGTACACAAATTGTACACAAATTGCGCTGAAGTGTACACACACACACACACACGCACACACGCACACACACACACACACACACACACAGAGTATGTGTGAAGATGAGAGGGCACTGTGAGCTGTAGTGTTATATCAGGGCCAGCCACGTGAGGGAGAAAGCAGGGATCAATCCACATTACAGTCTAATCTGTATCGCCCCGGGCTGCTGCAGACCCAGGGTTTGGGGAGACTTTATGAAGTGTTGTCAACATGCTGTGATTCCAACAGGACCTGGCCCTGGAAAATAGGCCTGCTGCATTTAGTTGTTAATATTCTATAGCAGGCCGGGTCAACGCAAGCGCTCGGTTTGTGGCGAGTGTGTGCCTCCACTCAAGCAGTTATCAAAAGGACACATTATTTGGTTACCTTGACTGGCCGCTGAAATAGGATGTGACCTGGGGGCTCAGAGCTACGCAGAGAAGGAAAGCTGTAGGGGAAAGACATAGTGGAGTACCGAGAACTGGGCGAGCAAACAGGAGGAGAGAGAGAGAGAGAGAGAGAGAGAGAAAGAAAGAAAGAAAGAAAGAAAGAAGCCGAGTTTAAGTGTTGATTGCTGGCAGTGGTCCACATCGATGCTCTCATGGTGTGTGTTAGCAAGTTTTGCGTTGGTGTGCGAACTGTATTGGAATCTGGATGGAGAACAGAGGGAGATAGGGAGGCAGATTGGGGGAGATAAGTGGAGAGAAAGATAGATCGCAACGGCCCATGCCAAAATCTCAAGCCTTGGGAGGAAGGCATCTCTCTGAGGCTGTCCATTGTGAATCATGAATGCCAGTAAATTTATCACATCACAGCATACAACACTCCCGACTCTATTTCATTTCTCATCTTGATCATTCCAACTATTCATCCTTTGAGGTAGCAGCATGTACATGGAGATGTCCAATTGATATACTATTCTGAAAAATGCACATTAACATGCCTAACAGTTGTCACATACAAAATCCGTGACTGTAATTTAAATGGCTCAAGCGCGATGTTGTGCCATTTTGTTTGCGTTGGAGAATATCTGATAAGGCTACATCATTACAAACCCCCTATCTATCTATATATCTATTCGGGTAAATGAGCAATGGCTCTCGTTTGTGCCGGAAAGCCGAGCTGTCATTAGTCTGTCTCCAAATACGCCCACTAGCTCTAATGATGCAAAAACATGCCTGGCTATGCCTGAGTACGAGCCGTTTGAAGAGTATGAAAAAAATGAAATAAAAAGATTTGAAGAAAGATGGATGTGAGAACGTGAATGTCTTCAGGTGGAGATAGTATTTCACTGCAGAGCGATAGGGAGAATGACGGGATCTTTTGGTGGGATGGTGGGGTGTGTGTGTGTGTGCGTGTGTGTGTTTCAGTTTTATTTTCATTTTAAAGAGGAATGGGCTTTTAACATGCAACTCAGAGTCTGTCTGTCTGTCAACTGCTCTTTGATGTCCTGCTGCTTCTGTAGCCTTTGAGAGGGCTCGGGTATCATTAAGCACTTCCAATGAGTCACACGTAGAAAGATGACTGGATCGCCAAAGTTTTTCATCATCAATAAAAGGGAGTCTGCCTCTCCTTTGACTGGGAACTTCAATCAACTTTAATTCATTCATTTGTCCATAAATAACCTGCCACTGATTAGCCAAATGATATTCTTTCGCCATTGTTAGACAATCTATAGCTGGCCTCTGTGTTTCAGTGCTGCTGCATCATATCAATGCCTGGTATGTGTTCTATAATGATGTGCAGGCATCCATCTTATGCTTATGATAGGCTAATATGTGGAGAACTAATATATGCATGTCACCAGTAAAGGAGAGCATGAGCATTCCAGAGTGCACCGCATGCTGAATTTGAACGAGGGGGAAGACATTAAATATTCTTTTTGATTGCATATCCAGCTGCATATTCTCACAGAGGGATTTTGCTTTTAACTGAATATGCTGTACACAAGCACTTTGCAGTTTAACAAATATTTTTCCCCTGGCAATGTCTCAGCCCACCGGTGGTTTAGTACTTAATCCTTCCCAACAAATCCAACTACTAGATTCACCCAGGGGTGGGCGGGGAGCTGCCATCTCTACAAAGGGAATTATTGACATTGTTAAGCAATCTGTTTACAGTATAAAAAGCATTTTGTATCATAAACAAATGTATGGTTCCCGTTCCTTAAGCCCTCTGTAGGCTATAACTTATCTCATAATGATGAAAGTGACCTTGCTCTGGAGAGTGGGGTGGGCAGGTTTTACTAATGTAGCTGGGAATACTTAAGGGAATACTAATGTTAGTTGAGGCAACATCTTAGGTCTGCTTAAAGCAGTTCTTACCCCAGGTCTCCCCCAGAATCAAGGGTCCTTTTGAAAAGGCCCATCTTCTCATCTCTGGCTCTGTTCTGAAAGCTCATTAGGACCAGAGATCAAAGAGTGGGGCAGCCGGCCTGTGAACTGGACACTGTGGGCTATTTCCATCTATTTATCACTCATGCGGCTATTTTGGCTCTCAGTGGAGCTGATCTGCATCCAGATCGCACCACCACTTTTCTCTGTAAGCATGCCATTTTGGTGACATCCATCAGCAGCCATGTCCGGCACTGAGAGTACTCCTAATTGAATGCCCAAATGCAAATTTCCACCAAATGCTGGCATGCACATGAAAAGTTGATTCGCAACTTAGGGCAACAAACTGCTTCAACCTTGCACACAAAGTCCAGACTAGGGGAGAAAATAGAGAGGCTGTGCTCATTTTACAATGCATGATACAGTTGGATGGACATTGACAGGCACTGTCTGATATGTGCAGAAACATGTCACAGTCCGAGACAGTGCATCAAATGTTGAAATGCCTCACATTGATGTCATGAATATTATTCCTTCATCTATAAATCACTGCACATTTATGTTGCAGCTGTTGATCTGTCCCTAATTTAGTTTTTCTAACCCTGTTTATCTGCTTTTGTCCCAGTGTAATGGTTCCAGGGGTCATCAGATTATTGCCCTGTCTGCTTGACTTAAAGCTACAATATGCAACTTTTGTGACATTAAAATAGCAATACATAAAAAAGATATATTACACCTTTTCAGTCTGTATCAGTCTGTGACCCTGTGTGTACATATCTAAATTCCCCCATTTGCCTGAAATAGGCTTTTCAAAGACGATGGGGACTTTTTGGGATGCATGCCTTTTGCTGTGGGTGTGTTGTATGGGCGCAGCAAGCAGAAAGCTGGTTGTGGCTATCAAGGCGAGGCTAATGACCACAACATAGGGAAGTCATAGCAACAACGATGGGGGAAAGCAGTGAGAAACTAAAGAACAGCGAAGCTAAACGTGCAGCACACAAGACCCGCTCAAAAACCACCGTCACTGGGGTTTTTTAATCACAGATTGTCTGCGTTCACCGTCTGCTTCTTCAGCACCTGTGGTGGCTGTATGGATACCGGTTAGCTCGGCCTCAGGATAGACGACAGCTCATCAAGATGATTGACAAGTGCTGGGCCGTGAACTTGACCAACTGCGGGGGAGGAGGGCGGGACTAACAATGCACTTCTTGTCTCAAAGGGAAAAGTCGCATATTGCAGCTTTAATCCTCTCCCTGCTTTTATAGTCTAGACAAACACACATGGACTCAAACACACACATACACCGTACATTCACACAACAATGAACACCCTCAGATGGCTCAGCTCAGGAGATAAGCAGGCCATCTGTCTGTCTGCTTTTACAGGACAGTTGTTTCACTACTGACATGTTCTTCTCACATGTACATCCGAGTCAAACGGTATTGTGACGACAGAACAACTCTGTTCACTTGCCGCGATTGTGTTCTCCCTGGACATATGGACGGGGGAACAGAGGAACATACAGTATTTATAACCTTTATACTCTTTGGACTTATAGTCTCCATGTCAGACAGGACAAGAGAAGCGAGAGGAAATGCACGAGGGAGGAGGGAAGAGAGCAAGAGAGGGGGAACTACCCTATGATGGATGAGCCATTAGGGACAGTGTGTGACAGACAACGTCACACTGTAGTGACCTTTCTATACTTATTATACATTATACATGACGCACCCACACTCCGCATGCACACGCAGCCTTTCCACTCACACACGTCTCCTCATTCATGCCATAAACACGCCGGCATGGTGCGCTGACCCGTTCCCTGGAGCAAGCGTTTTATTCTCACAAGCTGTCCAAACATTTCTTCCTTTGAAGCCCCGTCTCAATCTTCCCTGCCATCATGTGGTACCTGGCTTCTTTTAAAAGGAACACTCTAACTACTGATTGGTACTTCAGAGAGATAGAGATGGAGTGGGAGAGAAAGGGGGAGAGGAAAAGAGAGTGAGCATGTGTCTGTGGTTGTGTGTGTGTGTGTGTCTACATCTGCCTGTGTGTTTGCTATGGGAGAGTGGGATGTTTCATTGCAGGATTTGTTTTTTGCCAATTAAACAGACACTAATATCCGGCACAATGCCTGAGCTGAGAGGCTCCAGGGTTCCAGGTTGCTATCTGTGCAGTGTGCAGAGTAAACTAGGTTACTCAGTCTACATAAAAAAGCAGAAGTTGAATGCAGTACATCAGAGCTGAAACAGCCTGAACAACCCAATGGCTGTCACTCTGTCGGAGCTCAACAGATGTAGCTTCCTTCGCTAAATCAGCTCCTGGAAAGTTGTCAACACAGCTCTGCCAGAACGACTGCTTCTCTTCTTCTCGTCTGTTATAGTTGCCTTTTTTCTCCGTGCCTCAGTGTTTAGTGTTTGCTGACTGACTGTGGGACAGATAATGAGGGGGGTTTCTTTCTTTCTGTCCCTCCGTCTATCTTCCTCTTTGTGTCCTCCTTTTGCACAGCCTTACGCATTCATACTTCATAGTATTATTTATTTTGTTGTGTTGTAGTGTAAGTTTCCATTATCATATACACACACATGCAAACACACACATACACTGATAGGCCTACACACATTTGAAGGGTTTCATTCCAGAATGCTATATCTGCGTACTATTGATGTTTCCTGACGTTCATTGCTCGGTATTTGCTCATTATGTTACCATTTTGCAGGCAGAGATTTTGGGATAGATATAGAAATCAATGGTATTCCATTGTGAGTTTGGCTTTGATGCCAACAGCTGTTTTCAGGGAATGGGTGTCGGATTTTTAGAAATGGTAGATGTCTCACTTAGGAATGAAACTCTTCACACACAATGTTCATGTGCTTACATGTGGGCCCCAGGTTTATGTTATTTTATGAAAAATTTTAATTAATGAGATGGGAATGAAATAACATATGTAGACATAATTCCCTGTTGTGATTACTAACATCTAATTTATTTTTTACCCCACTTGGAATGCGATAAGTATACCACCATTGTCACTGTGTGTGTGTGTGTGGGGGGGGAGGGGTATGGGTTGGGTTGGGACTGTTTGGGTCAGGTAAGTGCATGGGGATGACTGTTCAGGGGTGCGGACTGGATTTATAGTCCTCTTGGACACAATCTGTATTTGTCCCACTTTTGTATTTATTTATTTATTTTTCTCTAAATTCTTTCAATTTAATTTCAGTTGCATTTGATTTTGTGTGTGTGTGTGTGTAATTTCATGATTGTTATGTGCTGTTGTTGTTGTTATTGTTACATGCACCTTAATATTCCTGATAACATTCACAATATTGTGTAAAGAAACTGTTGTAATTAAATCATTTTCCTGAGAAAATACGTTTCTGTCTTGTGACCTTCCTTGATTATGATATTCTAAATTCTCTAGAATTGCAAGCAACCGCATTTAAACATCATCTTCCATTTCCAATTCCATATAATTCTTACCTCAATATGATGAGGCAACTTTGCTGTTAATGGAGTGGCCAAGCGGTTAAAGAAACCTTCCATTAGACAAACCAGGCTTCACATCCATTCTTCTTTAGTGTCCTTGAGCAAGACAAATCCCTCCCTGTAGTGAGAAAGAGAATTTACCTATTGGAATCAATAAAGTATCACATTGTTATTATGGGAGCAGCACAGTGGCACTGTCGCCTCACACCAAGAAATTCCCCGGTTCGATTCCCGGCCCCGGCCCTTTCTGTGTGGAGTTAGCATGTTTTCACCATGTCTGTGTGGGTTTCCTTCGGGTGCTCCTGTTTCCTCCCACAGTCCAAATACATGCAGTCAAGTGGATTGGAGACTGAATGTGAGTGTGTTTGTCTATCTGCGTTAATCTTGTGACGGACTGGTGACCTGTCCAGGTTCAGGTCAGGTAAAGACAGTCTGTAGGCAACTGCTGCCATTTGTTATTTGTCATAGCAAATCAAAACCACAAAACAACTCTTCTCCTGAGGAGAAATGAAAATTAGTGTCTGAGTAAATACACCCTGGTGCTATGTTAAGAGGTACAGTGCCTGCAAGTGGTACAGTATAAGCAATAGGTGTGTGTGTGTGTGTGTGTATGTGTGTGTGTGTGTGTGTGTAGGTAGGGCAGTTCTACATTAATAATGGCCTGTCAGAATGTATTTTTTCTTGGCAGTAGGAGCGATTAGGCCTGACTTACTCTCAGCATGTGACAGTCTGAGCTACACATGAAATATGTCAAAGAAAAAGCACCGCTTTCATTTTTCCACTGTAACACTTCATGAATTCATAAACGTGCACGCACTCTGGACCCCTCACACACATACAGAGACATGCACACACTGCACTCTTACATCAAAGAACCGTAAATTTGCCTTTAAAAACATTTCATTTACTTTATGGTGTATGGCTATATTAATTAAGAATTCAAATCATGATTAAAATGATTAAAATAAATAAAATGGAGGTATGGGTTTAATAATGTGTGGTCTCTTCTAGTCTATATCATCATCCACAAAAACGTCCTTGTCTTATTCCATCCAAGATTTGGTTAGGCAGCCTTAGCTTTAGGCCTCGCAATCCTAATGCAATTAATCACAGCCTTAATCACTGAGCCTGTTAAATGGCCCTTGTGTGGATTGTAAGATGGATAGCTAGGCAGCCAGGCCTTGTTGGCAGATGTACCAGGCGAGCAGTACAGTAACCCCCTTACCCAGAATTTGGCATGAACTTAATCAGCATCACTGTGACACCCACGGACCACACTGTCTCACTCCGCACCTAGTTCAAATAACATGCTCCTGCGAAAACTAAACTGAACTGGTGTTAGTGGACAGTGACGCATCCTGGTGAACTGCCATATCTACTGATAACACCTACCGGTAATACACATTGAAATAGTGGCATGAGTTGAGTGAAGAGGCAGAGACTCAGAGGGCAAATTTAATTGAGTGGGATTAAAAAAAAAAAAAAAAGCATGAATTTATTCCACAAACACGATATACTGAGCATGAGGCAAGTCACAAAAAAGTAACATTACCCGAAGGAAGATAAAGAGTGATATCAGACAGTGTAACCAATAAACAAAAATTTTTGTTACTCGAGCAAGACCCTCAGGCACCCATTAAATGCCTCTGACCCGCTGAGCAGAATAAAGGAAAGGACGGACGGATGACATTTAGCCATCTAAACAAGCGGAGAGGAAGCTGAGGCCTACTGCTAAGATGGTAATCTAAAGAAGAGTCATTGTTCCCTGTGCCGCTGCATCACAGAGGTGTCCTATTCACCCCCAGCTCTTTGTGCTTTCACACCCCTGGCCGCAAGCTCACCTCTCGGGCTGCGGGCACCTAGGGACGCCACTGGCTAATGGAGAGAGGTGTGAGATAGGGAGTGGTCAAGCTCACTGTGCACCCCCGCGGTCGGCATCATTTCATGCTCTTTGGCCCGCTTTACTCTGGCCTCAGTGTTAAATGTCAATCAGGAGCACTGGAAGGACTGGCGCAGTGAAGTGGCGGGTCCCAACCACGAAGACAGGTTGACCCTTTTGAACACTCCATGGACAAAAAGAAAGAGAGAGGAGCGAGCAAGAGAGAGAGAGAGGGAGAGAGGGAGAGAGAGGGAGGGAGAGAGGCGAGGGAGTGAGACCTTCACTGTCATGGTGATAGGACAGAACGATCTTGAAAAGGCAAGCAGCTGTGCTTTCCAAAAGCCAGGGCCGCCGCCCTGTAGCGCTCCAAAGAGCAGTGCAACAATGCCTGTCTCAGCACATAAATAATTCCTATGTATTAGAGTGAGTGTGTATGCATCCGCAAATGTGTGCAGACAGTTCTGTGTGTATCCTGTCCTATATGTCGGAAAAGCCTGCGCGAGGTTGCTTTAACCTTTAGGTACCTTTGACACTGCATGAATACTTAGGGTCGGTTTATGCGCGGCGTATGTGCACACGCTCAAGCGTTTGTGTTAGCACGTATTCATCAATTTGTGTGTGCTGCGGAAAGAGTGCGCGGCTGTGTTTGTTTTTCCATGGTTCCTATCATCAACCCCGTCTATTTTTCCTGACCTTGTCCACATGTGTCTCTGTGTGTTTGTTTGTGGCAGTGACAGAGCGTTCTATTCTCACGCAGTATTGAATAGGTTATGACCTAGACAGCTTGTCCTCTTCGTCCAACGCCTCTGCATCTTCAGTCTCCACTGTCTTGTGTCGAACCCCCTTATTGACACCTCTAGCCGTCCATCTTAATTCCACGATAAAAAACACTCTTGAAAAATCAGTCGATGGTATGTCATCACAGTGGGGCCAAAGACAGAGGATCCCATTTGTTGTGGAGGTATTTTTCCCCTTCTTCTCCGACAAATGTATTCAGTCGTTTAAGCCTCGCTGATCCCCTCCCTCTTTCAGCATCTCTCAGATGTGAGACAGACAGAGGGCCCTGACCGCTGGCCAAGGTTAACAGAACCTTAAACTGTGTTTGAGCTCTCCATCACACGCCCACCACCGGAGAGATCAAACACCGTTCTTCTCCCAGCCCCCATTGACAACTCTCCGCTAACAAAACTGTCTCACTGCTCCAGCCTTTGCTCTGGACCGTCGCTTGCTGAAATCTAGCCTGCTGTAATTTATTCTGCCATAAACCATCTTCAGCCCACACTAGACCTGATCACATGCTAAGCCCAGTGTGAATGTGTCCACCTTCCCACATTCAATGTACACTAGAGTCCTGAATATTTGATTGTGGTTATTGATTGATGGTTGATTTGATCTGAAAAATCAAATAAATAAATAAAAAAATAAAAAAAAATATGATGTTTTGGTTGCATTGCTTTTTAGTGAATTTCCATTTTCATTTCATTGCAGGCCTAGTCATATTTTAATCTGAATGTCTGCTATCAGCTCAATATTTGTTTCAATGAATCTCATCAAAAGGACATTCATTTCACCAGTTCCAGATTCTGCTACATTAATGCCTCTCAGATAACATTTCATTAGCAATTTATTCTACCTGCACTCAAATTATGTTATAAATATGCCACTACAAAGTATACACTTCTGAGATCCAAGACTCATGGATCATCAACAGTTCATGAGCACCACTGTGTGGCACATAGCAGAATGGCAGTATTTGGGATGTACTGAGCTACGTAGCCAACAGATAGCAGCAAAGAGCTGTACTGCAAGTGAGCGACACCTCTGTGATTTTGAATGACAAAATTAAAATACAAATTGACATGGCAAGCTGACGGAAGTCAATCATATGGCAGACTGATTGAAGTCATTTATGAGGCAGACATCCAACAAATTCAAGTAAAAACGTCCTTATTATCAGCATGCCATAATAACATATCTTTTTTTATCTCACCTCCTGGAATAAGTTAACACACCAGTATTTAATGACAGAATGGGCGGCACTGCAAAGGCCTTTGTGGATCCAATAAATAGATTTGTGTAAATGACCTTTGAGTCAGACAACTGCTGTGCTGTTTGGAACAACGCTTCTGACAGACCAGATTTAGCCTATCAAGGCAACCCAAGAGATTGAAAATACTCTGGTTGTGCAGTGAGCTCTATCCTGTCCTGACAAGTTTGCCACTGCTAAAGAGTCTATTGTTTTTTTCTGTGATTTTACCATAGCTCCAGGGAAAACATTCCAAAAGCCCAGACAGCCCCCCCCCACCCCCCGAGCCCTCCCTTCCCTTCCCCACACACACACACACACACACACACACACTCCACCCGCTCTTGTCTCATACACTCAAGTGCGCGCACACACAGCAAGCACTTCACACTTGTTATATGGGTGTGGTTTCTGCTGTGCAAGCAAGAGCACAAGGGATCAGGCATAATGACAGCTAGTGTAAATATGCACCCTTGACTCTCAGCTTGATAACTGATAAGATGCATTTGATAAAAGAGTAAGCCACACAGGGCATGAAAAAGTCTCTTACAATATATGATGAACTCCCTATCTCAGTTTTTTAAAACATGCCCCTGCTCCCATGACTCTATCACGAGCATATGAGATGACCCAGATCACTCAGAGAATGTAGATCATTCTGCCAGTCAGATCAATTATTCATGAAAAAAGACGACGGGCATGCTTGCTTCTTCTTGATATGCCAGAGACATGATCTGGATGGTTGCTCCTGAATAGTCAAGATAATGTGCAGCACTAAATAGGTAAAAGCCATGACTAGCAGTTTACAGAAATCAGGGCTAACACAGAAGTCACCCTTCCCTTCCCCTCTCATCGCTTTCCTTTTTTTAATTTCCCTTTCATAAGACAAGGACGGTGAGAGTGAAAAAGTAGATAGGTGGTAAACTCTGTGAGGCTGAACTACAAAACAGCCGCATTCTGGGCATGGAGTCAAGGTTTCAATATGTCCAACAGGGGGCTCTCAGTCATCATTTAAGTTGTAGACTATACTCCCTGGAATACTTTGAAGGGGCAATTGCACATCAAGGTCAACCTCAACTTTTAAAAACAAACTAAAACAAATTTTCAACTTCTTTCAATGGTCAGTATTTTAAACTTACTTTTACATTCATACTTTTTTGTCACCATAAGTTAACGTGTAGGGGGGGAAATGGGACTTCCTTATAAGTCTTTGTCAAAAAGACCAACAGGATTTATTAACTGAGTTGAGTTATTAGCTGAGCTTTTTCAAGGGATTTGTTATGTTCAGGTAAGGAAATATGAAGAGAAAAGATAAGTGATTGTCAGGAGGAAGCTGCACAGTGTTCAGAAATAGCAACATTTTGTACTGAGAGTGAAAAAAAATGATTTGCTACCTCTTTGGAGAAAGAATGTTATGCATGAAATTGGCTTTGTATGTGAAGGTGAACAAGTCCGGAAGTAATTATTGTTGTGGATCCACAAGCTAGGGAAGCTGGGGATTGGGAAATGCAAGCAGACATACGCAAGCAACATACAGTGCCTTATAGTCTTATAGTCTACGCCAGCCTGAGACTTGACCTGGTGTTGTAGTCAAACACTCAGCGGTCTGTTTACTTTGTAGAAATCACTTTGCCATGGGAAAATACAGTAGGTGAGGTTATGAAGGGAAGAGGCTGAGATACACTGGTCAAGCAACTCAGACTAAACAGCAAAGCTGGGAAGCCAAGGAACGGGTAAAAGAGCAGTCAGTGGCCCTAGCTAGAAAAAACACCATTTGGTGTCCATTGTCCAAAGTATGGAAATCCATGTCATGATTATGAGACAATCCCATGGCTATAGCATCAAAGAAGGTTCCTTGTATAACTGTTTTACATGTTTGTGGATACAATTCAGTTTCTGAACTGCTAACAGGGCCATTTCAAGCCACAATAGTCAACTATCCCTTTAGTCTATGGTTTGGTGGTACAGTTCAGTTTCTGAACTGCTGAATGGGCTGTTTCAAATCAGCATGGTCAGCCACTCCATTAGCCTATTCCTGTTGAGATCAATGGTGACGTGGGAAATTATTGAGTGTGATGTTGTGGACTACAGCTTTTAACTAGAACTAAGAAGACAGATCATGTCACTCCCATTTTAGCTATCTTACACTGGCTTCCACCTGAATTTTGAATCAATCAATCAATCAATCAGTCTATCAATCTATCTATCTATCTATCTATCTATCTATCTATCTATCTATATGAAGCCTATGCACTCCCAAAAAAGTTTGTGTATTTTCCATCAAATCCATGCATGGGAGTTGTATTTTATTGTGGCTCCAGAACAAATTTGATTTTTGTTTTTTGGTGCCATCTTTGCGATCTGATATATATATATAAAAAAAGAAAAAAAATAGAAATGGGCAGATTTCCGGATAAACCAATTTTAGATTTTGTTTGTATGTTTTCGCTATATGTTTAGGTGCAACTGATAAGTTGTTTGCGGGAGTCCAATAAGGTTTCTGAAATGAGCTGTGGGTATTAACGGAGTCTGCATTAATTATTTGTCTGAGCTATGTGCCAGTCATTTTGAGCCCAAATGTGGCATCAATAACATGGGAATATTTTAATTTATTTGATTGCAAGTTTATTCTTTGTGTTTTGATTTCTTCAAGAAAAGACAAAATAATTTTGCAGCTTTCCGTGAAGCCACGGGTGCCATACATAGCCCAATGTGATGCATGAATGGGACAAGTGGATGGCGTGAGGGCACTAATGAGGTGCCAGAGATGCAATTGGGTCTGGACATCATGGCCAAATTGTTATTATAGACATTTTCACTAATCTTACTTTATTGCATTGTGTTTATAAAAAATCTAAATCATTGAAGGGGCTTGTGTTATAGTACAGGGAGGGTGAGCGATTTTCTGGTGTGTGAGCCTTCCTTGGTGCACCCTATCCCACCCCGACTCACCCACCTATCCAGCCCTACACAGAGACACACGCAGACGATAGCGCTGGTTGATTACAGCTCTTTGACTTGAAATTGAAACCCACTCATCCTCTTGTTGACAGATTGATATAGCTAATTCCTCACGCAAGGGGCCGCTGTTGCACTGGATGAGGGCACCCTGCCCGAGTCTGGGTTGAAGACATTAGTGTGTGTGGTTTGTATCCAGAGAAAATCACCCGGAGACAGACTGAGACAGTTTTTGACCGTACCAATGTGTGTGGCCCACAAATCTATTACATTAGCCCCAGCGAAATCATCTCATGGACACAACAGCATATCGAAAATGAGGGAATAATCGGAGGAGACATACGGCGAGGCTCGTTTGTAGCTGGCTAGCTAACGTTTTGTTGAACTGCGAGTGGAATCACAGCTGCTGGCTACGAAAATGTCGGGGAAAATAGAGAGCAAGCAAGGTAAGTCCTGCCCGGCTAGACTCCACACTGCTCCATTTAGGGTTACCATTATAACGGTATCTCGCACACGGGGCACGGATAGGCCAAATGTGGGGTTCATGGACCGTAATATTACGCTCGGTGGGGCTCCAGATGACGTTAGACTTATATATTAAATGTAAATAGTGGTGTAATTTGGCCTTAATGGATTGTCTTTTTCCCGACTATCCAGTTAACCCAAAGCGTCATCGTAATAGCTAGCTGGTGTTAGCTAACGTTACCCGTCCGAACAAATGGTTTTCCCGTGGCGTTTCAACCTCAGGCTGACTAACGTTAAAGCCAGCTAGACAACACTGGCGCGTTAACATTTACTTCTTCATTAGTTTAGCGAGCTAGATATCGTAGGTTAGCTAACTTCTTAAATGTCCTTTTATATT
Organism: Centroberyx affinis; assembly: GCF_046629955.1. Classification (NCBI taxonomy): domain Eukaryota; kingdom Metazoa; phylum Chordata; class Actinopteri; order Beryciformes; family Berycidae; genus Centroberyx; species Centroberyx affinis. The sequence goes on along the minus strand of NW_027279013.1, from coordinate 289,531 downwards.
TTCTCTCATTCAGTGTATGGTAGTTCACCGACAAGCCTTTCACCAGTCACAGTAACTCGTTCGCTTAACCCAATGGTAGTAAATATGTCGTGATTTGATTGTTTGGTAACATAACCAACACTAACAACCACGAACAAACGGTGGCTAACCACCTGCTAAGATGGTATTGGAAGTCAAATATATAAAATAGCATGTTGTGCTTGTTGGCTTAGTTAACTTACCGCTTCATGGCTGGGCAAGTACAACGTTAGCTGAGAGGGTTAGTAACGGTAGCTAGCAACACAGTAGCTAACGTTAAAGGTTAGCTAGCTAGCGTTAGCTGCGTTGTTACCTAGAGCGATGGAGTTGTATGCGTTCACGCCCAAGAGGCGTGTGTGTGTATGTGTGTGCGTGTGTGTGTTGATTTCCACATTGTGCACGTGGCATATTTGGTTTGGTTTGACATTTGTTGCGTCTTATTTGGCACGGCGCCGCTTATTTTGTATGCATCAATAAAGACAGTTAAAGTACTGCAGAATGCATTGAGTCCGGGAGGAAACAGAGGGTGGTCTGGGTATGCTTTTGGAAGGAAACTTTATCCCCGCCAGCTAGACTTGCATCCCACTCCACCAGCTGTCTCCCCGCTTCGCTTCGCAGTCCTGTTCGGTGATGCCTGCAGTAAATGCACACACACAATCAGCTCCTAGCAGCAGGCGGGGAGGGAGTGTCATCCACCACTAGCTAAGTCATTCTTCTCTACATAAGCGTAAAAGTTTCCGATGCCGTGTGTGTGTGTGCGAGTGTTGCACACAGATGACTCCATATGGTCATATTCGAATATAAATGTAGGTACTGTGTTGTAGTTTATATTGATATTGGTTTATCGGACATTTAAAACCAGACATAGGCTATAGTTCATCTAGACCCCCATTCTCTCTTGCATAGGTGCAGTGAGTGTGAGGCTATCTCCTGGGGCTTCTTGGTTGTGTTTACTGGGTCACTTGTTGGCCTGCTGTCTCTGCTCTGTTCCACTGCTCTCTTCCACATGTACACATCGATCCCAGATATGTCCCCGGAGGACAGACACTCTATGCTGGATGCCAGTGAACTGGAAAGAGGGGCGAGGCCAGGGCTTCATGGTAGCATTGAAAAACTGACTGAAGCGGTATGGCTGGATGTGGCTGCAGCGGACAGAGCTTGGGAGTCAGCTTGTTAAGCTTTTTCCTCAGAGAGAGGGTAAAGCTTGGAAGAAAGATATGGTGCTGAAAAGAGATGGATGTCTGTGTGGGCTCAGGCTGTGAGGAGAGTCTACAGAAAGGGGGGCAGCCTTAGACCTTGACAGAAGGAGATGAATTCACTGATGCCTCAAGGGCAAAATGAAGCGGGAAAAGATTTGGAGAAAGTGAAATAATATGTTGAAGCTCTCACCAGCAAGTGGGGATTCATACAAGTGAATATAGGTCTTGGCTTAATGTTTGAATAGTGATATATGACCACAGTACAATTGGGTGCATTGTTAATGCAATTTTACTATAAAGATAAAAGGTTACCATAGGAAATGGTTAATGGTAACCATAGCACACATAGCGACTAGGCCTAAATGTGCACATGTATGGACATCAAGTCCTGGGAAGAGACTTATAGCCAGTGTTTGCTCTGAAGTCACTGGCTGCATCAACACACTCCCTTATCACCGTGGATACTGTGTTCTGCTGTCATTGGCTCGTTGTCTCTTGCTCTTAAACACTGTCACAGTGTCACCTGTTTGGAAGTTGCCTCTGCACACTGTGTGCAGCTCAGAGGGATGTCACCTCCAAGGGAGTGTGGAGGGTGGTTGTTGTCACTGTCCCAACTCCAACCCCAATCCACATACACACACACATGCACACGCACCCACCCTACTCCATCACTGAGACGGCCCCAACAGTAACACATAAACAAATGCTGTGCCTGCGGTGGTGTTGCCCAAAAGCTAACAACAGCAGGAAGCCAATCTCTCATCCCAATGCTTTCCTTCCACAGTGAGAAAATTAACTGGGTGGAGGAAGATAGAAGATGTGGGCATGTGTCTTTCTTTTGTCAGTTTATGTTTGTCCTGTTATCTTTGTACACTGTCTGGGCCCTGATTAAAATGGACTCAGAAGGGGGGAGGCCATCAGGGTATTGGAGTGGGAGATGGAAAGAGTATCTGGGTACTCCAACCAGAGGAGGTTTTAGAGGTTCTACATATACATACAATGTATGTTAAACAACCATCCAGTCTGTTACTCCACCCTCAGTAATGCATACACATGTGAGCAGGTAGCCCTGATGAGTGGAGATCTTGCTTTCTCTATGCATGAGAGAAAATTACTTCAAACTTTTTTTTAAAATTGGGCAAATTTCATTTTGCCCTACCTTTATATGTGACTCCACTGATGTAAAATACGTATATTAAAACTTTTCGTCAGACTCAGGTTTCCATTTTGGTATATAGGCCTAGCCAATCCACCAAGCAGCACTTAAAAATATAAATTTTAACTTTTAAAACTGGTTTACCAGTTATTCCCTTATTTTCTTCCACCAAAGGCCACCATGGGAGGCAGTAGTGAGCAGTGCAAACCACTTTTAAAAGTTGATATTTTATTGAAATAAGTCCTTATTGGATTGGATGTGTGTCAAAATAATGACCGGACCAGCAAACATAGAACACAAATAGAACATAAATAAGAATATAGCAAAAGAGGATCACATAAACATATGCCAGCAAATTTTTAAACACTAGAAATGTTAAATACAAATGTAAGAATGAAAGTATGAAAAGTATCAATTACAGCGTTAAGATGGTGTGCAAAATGGCAACTGCAGTCGAAGTAACTGAGACAAACAAAAACAAATTGTAAAATATGTACGCTATAAGTATGGATTAAGTACTACAAAGACTCAACAAGTGGTGAAAGATAGTTATCTCTCTCATCGACTTTTCAGGAAAACAGAGGGAATAGACATATCTCTTTAGAGAAAAAAAAAACAAGAGATACACATCTTGTCTGACTTCATGATCTTTGGGCTGAGGACATGAACTAACATGTCGTCCTAGTGTTGCAAGGCTTGAGCTATGCTAATAAACATTTGAAAAATGCAAAAATGGAATGACCCGTGAACCAGAATACATGAATTTGTACAACTGCAAACAATTACTGTTTTCTATGATTGATCTCCTCAAGCCAAACTTTTTTTTTTTTTTTAGCCAAAATTCCTCCACTATGTGCATCACACAGATTACGCAATTCGCGGTTTCATGAAGATCAGTAGAAACTTTGAATGGGCTCAACTCATACATGCCTTTGTTTATGATGATGCAATGTATACTAGAGTCACCCTTTCTCCGCCTCTTCATTTGTATTTTCGCCATCTAAAATTATCTCTTACTCTTAAAGTCATGTTCTACTTTTTCTGGGACCAGCAGGCACTTTTTCCCCGCCGTTTTGAAAATGTACTGAACCATGACTTCTGTTCCTCCCAGTCCCAGTGCATTTACATGGATGTGTGTGCACGTGTTTGTTACTGTTACATTTCCATCAAAGAAATGGGTCAAAGTCCTATGAGTATGCTTGTTGTTACACCAATGTCTGACACTCTTTACAGTAGGACATTGTTCCCCCCCCCCCCGGGTAAAGGTTATCCCACGTTATAACACATTTATGAAACAAGCCTTAGTGATTTTCCTAGCATTTTTTATGTTCTCATCTCTTTTTTTCCCCATCAAGACACATCATTTGACACAAATGTGTTGGCATGCCAGTGTTGGTAACAAAGTCGTGGGAGAAGCACAGTGTTTTATAATTAGCCCTCAGACTCCTCTCTAACTGGACAGTGAATGGTAGTAGCCAGCCACAGCGGAACTGATCCATCAGTTCCTTATTTTAGCCTCCCTGCCCCCCAGCATAGCTCTGTGTGAGTGTATATCTGTGTATTTGCCTTTGAAAGGGTTAGCCGTAATGCCAAGACTTTACCCTTAAGCATTCCGAGAGTTAACACATAAGTGTAAGTCATTTTGATGGCTTTGCGTTTGGTAAGTGGTCGCTGTACGGTTTCAGACTGCACTATCCCCTTGTCTGTCATATAAAAGTAGCAGGCCCACATACCTTAGTCACCAGAACTATGAACAAGGACTAAAGTACTTGTTGTGATTACGAGAGGGTTCCCCGGTAGATTAGGTTTACCCTCATTACTGATGAGTGATCCCACTGTTGCACAGGGCAAGCTTTAGGTCTTGGTTTGACATGCTGCAATTTTGAGGTTTGATGGCAGCGAGCATTTCACCCTGCCTTTCCCACAGAATGAGAGGCTTGCTGTTCCCATATAGGTTTAGCTGTGTTGTAATTAGTTTTGTGTGTGTGCTGCGTATGGGAGAGCAAAAGAGGGAGGGAAAAGGATTTAGGGGAAGAAAGAAAGAGGGTGGAGAGAGGTAGAGTACTGATGGGAATTGAATCCCCGTACAGTGAGAGAATTCGGGAGAAAGATGGATGGATTACATGTTGGATAATGACTAGACAGAGGATAATCGATGAAAATGGAAGACTGGCAATAGGCTCTTTCTAACAAATATTTTCAAGGCTGAGGAGTTTTTTTTTTTTAGCATCGTTGGGTTCTTCAGGCAACATTGTACAAGGAAGTAAAGAAGGCAATTATGATTTTAAACAAATGACTTTTTTTTAAGTTCTCCTCGTTTTTCAGTCAATATGACCTTCCTATTCAGGTATTATTTATCTCTCCGCTTTCATCTTTGTTCTTGGGACGTCTTTTTCTGAGGGCTTGCTTGGTCTCATGTGATGATGCTACACCTAATTTCACTGCTGTGTGTTGGCCTACATGCCATGGAGCAGGTCATCTATCCCCCTGGTGGCCTATTCAGTTCCTTGTGACTGTTCAGTACATCCCCAGTCCAGATAACGGCAGGTTGGACCCCCCTCCAGGGGTCGCTGATGATGGCTTCTAGCTGAAACGCGTTCGTTTTTGCCCTTAATAAATAAGAAGACTATTGTTCTGTGAGTGCCAGTGTTTTGTTTGTTTTGGACCCCCTCCAGGACCACCGGTGACAGCTTAGACTGCTTCACTCAATTTCTGCCCAGGATTATGTGACTCTTCAGACATTTACAAGAAGAACTCTTCAACAAACACGTGTGTGATTGGGGGAAAAGTGCACTGTTTTTTAAATTCATCTCATCTTCTCTCAGAGCTATTTGCGGATATTTCCTCTGAAGTGTTCTGTTGTGTGGGTGAGTCAAGTGAGAATGATCATGAGGGCCAGTTTGTGACTAACTCTCAGCAGTGCAACTGAGTGATAGCTATGAAAATGACCAGTCTTACCACCAAGTCATCAGTGTACATGAACTGTAACCATCAGTAGCAGAGGTACAACACTTGTAGAGCTACCTGTAAACAGTTGTTGGGCAGCGGCGACTACCTAGCCACCCAGCACCCCTGGACCTGTAGCTGTGTGGACTCAGACTCTGGGATGGGAAACATAGGCTGGAGGAGCCAAGCCTCCTCGGAGGACACAGACTCCTCTCTGCAAGGGGATCTAGATGAGGACACAGGTAAATACTCAGAAATATCCGCCTCTCCTGATGCATGCTAGCCTGTAATAGCAATGCTAAACACGCTGTTCTCTTAATACTCTCCCATTCTGACAATGGTCCATTCCTACCAAGTGAACTAGTTCTGGGTGATGGGAAAACAGGCTTGTTGACACTAATTATGCTCAATATTTTAATGTTTAGCAAATGTGGTTATGATGAACAGAAAAGAAATTGGATATAGCCTTTATTGATATTCTGTAGTCTCTACATTAAAACAGCCCAGAAACCAAAGTAAACTATTCAGATGAGCACAGAGATAATCAGGGATGAGGCAGTAATTCATATTTTATCTAAACCTGTTTGACAGTCTCATTCATGAATAGGCCAGCACATAGACTCTTTTTGCTGCTATAAATGTGAGATTATTCTTAAGCAGAGGGCTCTGTTTGACTTGCAGATTTTCTAGAATAGATGCATTCAAAAGTTCCATCATTTGCACACCAGGGTGTTTTGTGTTGAATAAATGCATACATGCATTGTTCTTTTTTGGATGTGCAATTCTTTCTTAAAGACTGCTATTCCAAGCTGTTGCCAGTTTAGGAGCTTTTATGTTAAGTAAAATAGGCGCACTGGCAGAATGAAACGCAGGGGACATTCCTCGCTGTGCTTTTTGTGTCGTGTGGCTTTTTGGAAGGTGCTCATTTGCTCTGCTGAAGTCTTGGGTGGACCCAGCCAGAGGAGGCTGCTCTGCTTGGCCGCAGCCTTCCCACACCGGCTGCCTTACCACCTCCAAAGCTAGTAGACAGCAGCCATAGCTACTTTAATCCATGTTTCATCAGGTGAGGATCCAGCAGTATCTCCAGGAGCTTTGAGTCTTGATCCAGGTTATACAATCCCAAAAAATGTAGAACGTGTATCAGTTTAATCTATGTGGCTGTGTTACTTAATGTTCATCTCTTAAATCCTTCCTTCACCATGGTAGCTGAGCCTGTAAGTTGACCCACATGTTGGGGTTAACAGTGTTTGAGTTATTAATGTTTGCAGTGAGCTGCCTGCTTTCCCAGTTAAGCTGTGTGAGCTGAGCCACCCTGGTGAGCCACTAGCACGGAGAGGCTCCATAATTAAGGTAGTTGAGTCCATCATTGTGTAATTACACAGTGCCGAGTGCCATAATACCTTGTTTTGAAAACACGCCGTCTGTGGTGCGCTCAGCCTAATAAATCTGTGCATTTAGGCCCAGCAGGCAGTGAGAGTCAATGTTTGTGTGGGTGTGTGTATCTTGTCTGTCTACCCTGACCAGCCCAGTCTCCTTAGCTGTGATGATGGACCTAATTAGGGATGGGTAGAGTGAGTAATGTTGTGTGTTTCATACAGAGGGACTGAATGATGGCAGGCCTGTAGCAGGTCTGCCACCATTCAGTCCCTCTGTATGAAACACAAACAAAGACCTGCTACAGGAGAGAAGGTCTCTGTTCAGCCACAGCAGAGTCGGCCATGCAGCAGGGATGCTATGACTGTTCAACTGTGCTTACAGCACAGTTGGGTCTAGCTTTGCTAATTGTTCTCAAAATCTTAAAGATGGGTCTACATTAGGGACGTTATGATCTCCATTTCTGGGATGATTCCACTTTCTGACGTCACATAAGCAGAATCAGCTGATATCAATCTATGCAGCAATGTGTATTCACAAAACTTGAACAGTCTTCAACAAATTTTAGAAAGCAAATGTGTAGTGGAGGCACAGAAACTGAGAATTTATGTGAGCATGTTAGACTAAGACTATATAAGCTGTAAAGGAAAAGGCTTTAGCTTGCACAAAGAATTCTGCAAATTCTCTCACTTTCTTTGTTTGGCCTTCAAATATGAACATAAGTTGTCCAGACTAAATTATAAACATAGGCTTTTCACTTAGCAGCTGTCTTTGACAAAGAATTGCTTGTAGCACAGAAAGCTGTCAGGTCTCAATTAATTACACTTTCTCCTGTGCTTCTTAATTTTTTATATATGCTGTAATGCTTAGAAGTCCTGCTTGAAGAATCACTTTACAAAACCCGTCTGCCTCTATTCATTGGGCTATTAAGCTCAACATCGCCATGGGACAAATACTGTATGTAACTCAGCAGTTCTTAGTTCTGGTCCTTGAGACCCACAGTACTGCTGGTTTTCTGTCCTTCCACGCCAGGTAATTGCATTCACCTGATGTCCCAGGTGTAAACAGTCCATGATTAGATGGCTGGAATCAAACCAGCAGAGCTCTGAGTCCTGAGGACCAGGATTGAGAACTGTAACTCCTGTGAAGCTGAGAAGTGGCATTTTCCTTCAGTTCTTCTTTGGCAGTGAGATTTCCATTGCTTGCATATTTCAGCTTGCAGCTTTGTCTTTTTCTGTCACTTTTTGTAAACAAGCCCAGTGATGCTAAACACGCATTTCCCTGTTGAACTAGAGCCAATTATTGGTCATGTTTTTATCAAAAATGAGCAGGCAGAGTCCTTGTGTCACTTTTTCTTTAAGACTGTTGCATTGTGGGGGACTGGGTCAGACTGAGGGGCCATGTTTGTGTTGGTTCTGGGTATGTGTGTATGCGGGGTGGTTGAGAGAAGTGCAGTGAATGCTGCCGGTGTCGGTACATCATCGTACGGCTAACCGGGAAGAGTAACTGGTCGATCATGATGCAGTATGTCACCTCTAGCTTTGTTTGAATGGAGGCATCTCCCTAAATACAAATACAATTTGCAACCTCGCTTTCCCTCCATTGGCTGCTTGAGTTGTTGTCCTCCATGTTTTTCTGGTGAAATGGAAGCAGAGTTATGACGACAGTCATCTGTCCCGTGTGACGTTTTTTGTTTGTTCACACTGCACTAAAAACATCAGATCTGTGTCACACAGGACAACCCTAACCCAAGACATCAGAAGTGGGACACTTTCAGCTGCAGTGTGAATGTAGCCTTTATCTCCATGTTAAGAAATGTATAGGCCTATGTCATTACATTGGCTCCAAATGTAGAATGAAAATCAGCCAACTTTGATTGGTAAAACTGTATGTAAGCCATAAAATAGCAAGACTAGCAAGCTCTTTTTGCCAGCTTACATCTAAGTAGCCTTGTTCTGTTGCAGGCAAGTTTGTTTAATTTCAGCTTCAGAACTGATGTTATGACAAAACCATATGTTGAACCCAGTATTGTACATAAACTGTAATGAAGCCCCACTCTATTTTTCTATAATGTAGACCTGAATGACTATCCAACCTGTGTGTGTGTGTGTGTGTGTGTAATGTCTAAGCAACCAAAGTAAAGTGAGCAGCAGTGAGAGGCAGAAATAGTGTCCTTGGTGACTGAATATGGCATGTAAGGAACTGAAAGGTTGGTGGAATGTGAAAGTGTAGACCTTTTAGAAAAGGGTTTTATGTTAAGTTGCGTGTGTGTTGAGTGTTTCAAATCAGTCAGTGCCTGTGGTGGCATGGCTGGGTTGGGGGAATGGCATACAAAGAAGGGGATGTCCCACAGTCAGTGCCAGTTTCCGATGCCAGTCTAAATCAGGAATGGAGAGAGAAGCTGACACTGCCTACAAATAAGTCATTGTTGTTGTCATGGCAAATGTGAGTGTGCGTGGGTGTGGGGGCGTGGGTGTGTGGGTTTGTTTGTTTGTGTGTGTACATAAACAACTCTGACTCCTAGGTTTGATATCTCCTCATCATACTTAAACAGTGTGGCATGCCCCCACCCCGCACATACACACACAAAAACACGCACACAAACACAAAACATATCTATCCCGTCAGCGACTATGACAGAGCCCTGAGCCCCATAGGCAGAGCATGGGCTTTCAGCTTGAGTATGTCTGCCTCCACTTGACCCACTTCCTCTTGGACGTCCCTCCTCTCCTCCACCCCGAATTACAGAATATGTGTTTAAAAATAGAGTTCAGACATGTAACACTCTGGATTTATGAGGTCTTGAGGAAATTGTTAAATATTTAGCCAGGATGAGTCAAGTTGGCTCGCAGAATTGGCGATTCCTGGTCTGAGGAGGTCAAAGGGAACAAAATCCTCCAGAGACTTTTTCACACACAGTAATCACTTTTGCTTATTGAAATATCTTTCCAGTTGAAGTTAATGAACAATATCAACAATAGGTCAAGACGTATATTTGCAGCTCATATCAAGAACGAAAAATTCTCTCTGCCATGGTCTTCAAGCATGAAATTAAGTTCAGTCAGTGTGACACTTCTCTCCTCTTTACCTGGGTGCTACCAAACATCTTAAGTGTGTGGTAAAAAATATTTTTTTACAAATCGTGTATGCTTTTTTTAACTTAAGCTAGGATTTGTTTTTTTGGTACAACTTTTAACTCAACTGAATTTAGATGACGTCATAGGATGTGAGAATGTACTTCAGGATTTTTCATCTATTAGTTTGTGTGGACTGCTACCATACAGTCATACATGGCAATATACTGTATATAGCAAAATCTTTTCTATGTTTGTAAGGCAACACATACTTTGCTATCAGATTGTTGTAAAATCAGTGCTTTAATATATGCATGTGTGTAATATGTTTGAGCTATGTTTGCTAACATTTCAGTTGCTAACGTTATAATATTCTCCATAGAGATCAAAACAGCTGATCAACCAGCTTGAAAGTGATTGATCACATTCAGATAAACTGCTAATTAATTTGATCTGTACATGGGGCTATCCTCTATGGTTTGGAAAAACCTCTTTTAAAATTACACAAGGTAATGGTAGGTCACGACTGTACATATTGGTGTGACTTGTAAGAAAACTTGCTGTTTTGTACTAGAGCTCAAGTTAAACAGATATGGCTTACCTGCCAATAATAATTCATGTAATAATGCTCAGCTTTGAGTATAGCATATTAGTTTGTATTTTAGCAGTGAAAGTTCAACATTGTTATGCACCGAATCAAAAATAGCCTAACGTTTCTCCACAAACCAAAAGCAAATTCTCTGCAACAAGGCTGACTGTTTATGACACTTCTAAAGCATGTTGCAGAGATGGATTATCTACCTACTACAGACAACATTTATTAGAATAAATGCATAAGCTCTCATTCGATGGAATCTTCTTCCGTGCAAAAGTGTTTACTTAGATACATTGACTAATAAGGCAGACTACTGCATTTTTGCGTCTGACTTAAGCAAATTAGCTTTGGTCAGTATATCTATCTCAACTGCATTCCTCAAATAGTTTATAAAAAACTGAGCATGCGGTGTGTTTTAGCACGGGTGTGGAGAGAGAACAGGGACAGAAGGCTCAGTCATTCTGTCAACCTGTCACTATTGATCTGAACTGGTGTTCTGTTAAAGCCAAATAACTCCCTCTCTTTGTTCCTCAATCCTTTTTTCCAGTGCAATTTTTCAAATGATAAACTACAGATAAAAATCACTGTACATTATTTGTGCAGTGTGTTTTAAACGTGGTGTCTGTATATTTCTGCATCATGCAACATTTGTTTTTGCCTCCTTGTCAGACCGCACAGCCCACCGTCAAGTACATTTTTGTTTTGGATTCATTTCGGGTGATACAAGAAGCTGGCAGTTCTCGCCGTTGTAGTTTTCAAACAATCAAGATTTAATGCTGCTGTCAAGTGCCAACAGTGTGTTAGTGAAGTGTTAGTGAACACAATGACCATAAATAATTCATTGTACCTATGACGCAGCATGTCTGTGCTCCTGCGTGTCTGTTCTGACACACATTGAATGGAGAGAGTTGAAAACACAGCCTTGTTAATCAGATGGAAGGCAATATTGCGATGCCATTATCTTATACTTGATTGAAATGAAAAACAGTTACTTTTAGAGTTACTGGGCTCACTAAATGAAATGTCAGTAACAAGTCATCAGCACAATCCAGGGCAAAATAAAACTGGGAAAAAAAAAATCTAACAATAGGAGAATAGAAAGCAGTATTTGAGAAAATTTAAAATGACTTTATAAGCCTACATACCTGTCATTCTATAAATTGATTTTGAAAGAAACTGGGAAACTTAATCGTAATGCAAGGCGTTTGGTTTGACTCAATGGATTAGAGCTGAAAGTCTCTCCCTGAGGTTAATTGATTAGATATATTTGGGATCTGTCCGTCAAGCCTGTCCTATGCAGTGGTTGAACACAGAATGTCAAGAGGATGACAAGTAGCCTGCTGTGCAGACAAGAACAGCTTTGTACACCACTCCAACATGGGGAGAGTGGTACCACTCCTCACTGCTTGAGGCCATTTACTCACAAGAACACTGTTGCTTACGGTTCTCTGTCTCTATCTCTGTCTTGTACTCAGGCAGTGAAGTGATTGGTCCTCTTGTGGCTGTTTGTCTGCTGTGTGTAGCATCAGTCTCCTATCTCAAGAGCTTTATAGTGCCTGTTCGCCTCATACTCTTGCCAAACAGCTGCCGTTGACTAAGGACTCTGAATTCATCTCCATAGATCAGAGGGTTTTTAGCTGTCTCAGTGTCTCTGTTCTGCTGCTGCTTGATGTTAGAGATACTGACAGTTAGTCTGGGTATTTATAGCTCTTTGTCGTTCTTTAGCCTATTGGTTTCACCCCAGGTGAACCTGCTGCCTGCTCTCAGCAAAGCACAGTCTGCTGAAACACTCGGCTCAGACGGCATGCTTTAAATGGAATGCTAAAAAATGCAGTAAACTACCATATCCAGAAGGTCACTTGAAGGATCAGACTGCTGAGAGCATGTTTGTGTTGGGTGCTTGTGTGGCACAGTGAGCTTCTTTATCTTGTGTGGGTTTCTGTCTGGCTGTGTATGTGTGTACTGTGCTATGAGCCTGCCCTATCTAGGTGGGGTGTCTGTCTGGCTGTGTGTGTGTGTGTGTGTGTGTGTGTGAGACTGTGTTATGAGCCTGGCTTGTCTAGGTGAGGTGAGTTGGTGTGTAATAGAGCTGCATTAGCAGAAGTATTGAGTCTAAGCAGCTCTGGATTGTGAAGTTTGTCCAGAAAAGAGGGAGCGGCTCTGAATGAGGGAGACAAGGGACAGGAAATGGTGCCACTGGCCTCGGCGTCAGGGGGGAAGGAACAGGAGGGGTACCCAGGGTGTGTGTGTGTATGTGAGTGTGAGTGTGAGTGTGAGAATTCCCACTTCCACCCCTACACTTCACATGTGCCCGGCCTGGCCTCCAGCGTAACAGTGTAAACCATGAAAGGTCTGTAACTGTCCGTAGCTTCAATCATTACTGTGGAGTTCAAGTACTCATGCTAAACTCATGCTAGTGGAATCATAGTCTTCCAGTTTCTTCGCCTCAAAGGACCATGAACCTCAACCCATAAAACATAGAAGTGTAACATTTTACATTTTAGGCATCAAGCTCTTATCTAGAGTGACTGAAAATGAGTGCAACAGCAGAATAAGAGTTAATTCCTAGATCACTAACATACATAGTAAGGAGTGCATAGTAAGGAGTGCCTTGATAACATTCCTGTGACCGTGGAATGATCATGTAAGAGAGCACATCTAGGAGTAAGACAATTAAGAAGAAATTAGAAAATTGTAGGAAATAAGAAAATTGAAAGGTAGTAACTAAAGCGGTAAAGGGATTTTTTAACTTTTAGATAAGGACATATTAGAACGAGTAGAAGAGGAAGCTATGGGATAGAGGATATGATTCATGTAAGGTACCATCATGTCATTGTCATTTCAGTAGACGGCTACTAGTTGGTATGCTTGCATAGTACTATTGTTACTCATACTTCTAATGAAATGTACAGAGGACGGTAGAGAAGTTGTTGGGTTGTCCGAATGATTTCTGGTCTATTTCTTCCTTGTGTTGAACGTGGACCTGCAGCCTTGGTCTGGTTTGCAATTTCTGCATGATAGTTGGCTGTTGACTACCTTTCTGGCCTATTGCTATTACAACAACTGCTATTACCACTGCTACTACTACAACTACTACTGCTGCTACCTCTTGTAGTACCACTACCACAACCACCTATTAACGCCATAACAACCATTAGTAACATTCCAGCAACCACCTAGTAACACCCTAGTAACCAGCTAGTGACACCCTAGTAACAACATGTAATCACAGGGATTAAAGTAAAAAAATGTCATGACTCAAACTTCTTGTCGGGTCAAGTTAACCTCCATTTTTTATGTGAAATAGCCATGACCATTTGAGTTTTACAGGATAAAAGCTCCTTCTGTACATGTATTCTATTGCAGATTGACCAGCTCAAGTCCTCTTTTCAAACTTTGAAATAAAATAGATCATCTATTAATGCTTTTATAGCAGGGCCTAACTTTACGAGCCACCTGATGCAGCCGGCATCAAATGAAAGAAACAGTTTGTACAGAAGACTGTCATGAACCGTAATGCAAGAAGAGGGATCGTTTAGCTATATGAGGGCTAGTTTACAGAACAATCAGTTATTAAGATAGATAAATTAAATCACTCAATCTTAATAGTAACCGTAATAGGTCACCCTCTTATCACTCTTAGCCACCTAAAATGATGATGACTTCAATATAAAAACACCAGTCTATAATTTATCATACAATAAATGATAAGATCCTTTCACAGTTTTTTCCACAATTAGCCTATGTTAAGGAGCCAGCTAAAGAAAAGAGGTCTTTTTTTTTTTCTTTTATCCCAGGGGAAATGTTTTGAAGAACAAATTTTATTTTGGTTTCTTTTCATGCATTCTAACACCTTAATTCCAACACCCCTCTTTATTACTGATGGCTTTACTGTGTTTCCCTCAAAAAAATTTCTAGTTCAATTATGAGTGTTGAAATTTGAGTACGTAGAAGTGTATGTAAGAAGTGACAACAGTCTGTATTAGATAGATGAGAGGTAGAGGAAACCCTCTATCTCAGAGGACTGAAATTGCAAAAGTAAACTATGTAATTCACTGGAACACACTGTGTAACAACTAAACAAAAACCTTACCCGTGATTTAATTTCAGTATATCACAGGCTGTTGTGGCTTATTGATTAATGAGTCATCCTTACCAGTTGTCAGTGCAGTGTGTAGAGTCTGATGAAACTGGGCAATTTTTGCAGTTTTACACTTTTTCTGACATCCAGAAAGTGTCAGGTTGCTATCTAACACATATTGCTACAAACATATACAACTACTACTACTGCTACTTCAACTTGCATTTGAGCACACAAATATTCTTCGAAAATTTTGCTTTTCTAGTTTGGTTTGTTGCTTTCTCAGCCTCTCTGTTATTGTGTCAAACTGTGTGTGTATGTGTGTGTGTGCTTATTTTATTGTTGTGTTTTCCTTTACAGTTGGGGCATCAAAAGCTTCCTGCTCATGTGCTATTGAATATAGTAAAATGGGAGCAGACTACGGACTTGTGTTCTTTTTGTTATTCTGGTTGTTGTTGAAAACTAGGGCCTGTGGCATCCTCTCAGCTGCCTTGCCTTGTGGATGAATAGCATTGAGAGACTCTTTGTGTACTCATTTGTGTCTGTCTGGAAGTGGATGCTTGTGCGCACGCTTGTGTATTGTGTGCATGTGTGTGTGTGTTGTACACAGGACAATTGAATGACCTAGACCTCGGGGCTCCCTCCGTGGCTTTCAGTATTACCCGACTGAGCTGGTGTGCCAAGTGCTCCCATTAACTAGTCCCATTAGCCACTCCCATGGCCACTATCAGACCGCGACCCATATTGAATCCACCAAGAGTTACAACTACTGCCAGCGGATGAGGATAGTTTGAATATTCATAATCCCCTAAAGGTCACTCATAGTCTACAATCGAGGCGATGGTGTCTGATTCAGTGGTGAACTTGAAGATTGTGACGGTAAAGATGCTACATGTATCACTAGTAAATCGCTGTGAATTTAGCTGCAGATAAAAGTAGCTTACGAGAGCTAAAGAAGATAGCATGGACAGCCATTATCACAAAACGATTAGTATATAGGCTATTTGATGTCAATTTGTCATATATTATACACTGTAACAATCAAATATATAAAAAACAATCTAATATATATTAGGGATGTGGACGAACAGTAGTGTGCTCAGAGACATCAAGCACACTAACTAGAAAGCCCTGGAGAGATGGTGTGGGCTAGCTGTCAGCAGTAGTGCCAGTAGGAGCAGCAGCAGTAGCAGTGGTAGCTCGGCACAGAGAGGCCTAGAGAAATACAGATGGAAGAAAGGATGGTGTTAACTCTGGACAGACAGAGCTGTAGAAGGAGGAGTTTTGTTGGCTTCATAGTTAAACAGAGGAGGCATTGAGGCAAGAGACTTGTAAATGTTTATGCCGCTACACAATACACAGGCCTAATGGTCCCACCCTCTTCCTCAACAGCACCTTCCAAGCTACCGGCCTACATGTGACACAGAATAGAGCGAGTAGAGCCCTGCTCTGGAGTCAGATGTCTGGGTGATTCAAAATGGAATGCACTGATCTGATACTGACCATCAATATTGGGCTCATCTTTATCTAAATCTTGAAAAATGTAAACATGATTTTGCGATTCAGTGAATGAATCCAATCCAATCAAATAAATCCATAAACTGAATCAGCAAAACATGCTAGTAACTGAAGTTTGAATATTTAAGAGTGGTGCTAAAAAGGCATTTAACAAAATCGATTAGTTGGGCGAGTAATGTTATTGCCAATGTAATTTGTGTGTTTGGTAAAACACACATTAACTGTCCACTTTTAGCATTTTTACTTTTCACATAGACATATTGACATACTGCAAATGTTGGTGTGACATCAAACTCCCATTCAAAGTGGTACCACCTTATTAACATACACAAATTTTGAAGATGTTACAATTTATACTAAAATAAGGATGGGAAGTGACAACTAGCGCTCCTACAGATTGTTTTTATTCCTGAATAAATCCTAATGAATTTTCCCTGTAACAAGTATAACTAATTCCTCATGAATAATTAACTGCTTAACCAGAATAGTTAATGGAAATAGAGTCACTGTCATCTACTCGGTCATTATATATCAACCTCTGTTTGAGAGGTCAAGCTTTCTCTCACTGAACCAAACACTGATAACTTTCCTTACCTATTCTGGTGGCGAAGAAAACCCATGCCAGGATTTGCTGTTTACCTCTGTAGCCCGTACATCAGGACCCACACACTAATGTAGTTGCAAGTCCACTATTTTACACAGTGTGCAGGAACACACCTCCCTCCTTTACAAATAGAATTTATCTGTTGACACAACTAGCTATTTAAGTGCTTAATCATCTATATATTTATCTACAGAGTGTTCTGGAATTAAAGGAGTCATATCTGGATTATTAAGTTCAAAAACAGGTGTATGTATGGCTATATATATATCGGTGTCTAAAAAGAAAGGATACTGCTTAGGAGCAAGCTTGATATTGGATATTCGTTAGCTATTCCTTTTTCCACCTTCAATAACTCGTAAAGCAAACAAGTAAAACCACACTGATGAATATATTTGTGATTAATGGAAAATGAGGAACAGCTATGTGACTAATAGCTGTTGAAGTGTTGTTGAAGGGTGGCTTGTTTTGTTCTCCTCATGATGGTTTATCAGCTCAACATAGTTTCATCATCATGGACAGTTTTAGTTCCTGTTGTTTGTAGTTGCGTTCACTCCGTGTGGCATACTGTTATCTGCAATGTTACGTCTGTAAAGATGAGTCTATCTTTTTATCTCAAGGTGTGATCTTTGACCCATCGGGTTAGTGATGCGTAATTCCTAGAGCAGGAGTTCCCCCATAGAGACACGTTCTCCATCATGAACCGGTCGGCCCAGTGCATCACCTCTGTGGTCGGGTCTGAGAGCAGATGGCCCTAATGCTCCGAAGGGGAGATACTGTTTCTTTCTCCTCTTGCTGTCTTTCACTCACTTTCTCATCTTCATCCTCTCACATGGGCTGAACACACATGACCAAACACATTCTCACTACAGTAGTCATTATGGATCTTGTTTGCTGTTTTGTATTATGGATCTGCGTTATGGATTGCCTGTTGTGTGGCCACGCTCTGTTAGCCACGGTTGACCAGGCCCTCTGTTCCCATGCAACCCAGCATGCAGTGCGCCTCCATCACTGCATTGATATTTACTCCTAACCGTTGACCCGTAGTTGATGGGGCTGCTTTACCAGTCATTGACATATGAAAGGCATGTGTGTGCAAATTATATCACTGTTTATTAATAGCTTAAAATACTGACTGAGGTGAATTTGAGAGAAACGGAGATCAAGAAAAGACAAAGCATTTTTTTTCCCCACAAACAAAAGGTATGCAACATTTTCTCTCGCACAAGAACTGAAATGATGAAATGAATGATTTTTTTTCCATTGATTTCGGAAAAACAAAACCCTGTCACTTCACTTTCAAGTCTTACCATGGTGAGCTATGACTATTTAATGAGCCTGAATATCAGAAACGATGTAATACATGGTTGATAAAACATCAACCTACAAAACTTCAAAGTTGGAAAGAAACATAAATTCAGGTTTCTGATCTCCCAACTTCTGATTTTTGAAAAGATTAATTGGTTGTAATAATTGAATTACATGAATGAGCTATAAAATGAGCTGTAAATTTTTATAATGCTATCTTTAGAGGAGCTATTCAATTAAACATTAAATAAATTTTAAATTGGTTCATCATCCTTGTGTCAGTTAGCAAATAGTTGATCGTAATCCCTGGTGTAATTTTTCAGACGCCGATACTAAATTATACTAAATTACTTGCTTATTCTGTTTATTTAAGGACTTCAAGAATCAATGGGAAATGGGTGGATGCAGAATTGCAATATTTGGATGTAATTTTCTATTGTTAATTTGATTTCCCTCATAGATACAATCTACTGTATCTCATTTACTCACTTAGTAAGTGGACCGGCTGTGCTCAGTTGACAGAGTATGTCTTCCGGCCCCTTCCTGTGGCTCATTGTTGAACAGACTACTCAAACAGCACAGCTGGAAAACTGTAAAACCCACCACCGGACTTCTTCCTCCATTACTCCTCAACTCAACCATTAACCGGGGCCACGTTCCATACCAGGGCTTGCTCCCTTCCCTTCCCTCCCATCCTCTGAGACTGGCTTGACAGACACAGTATAGTGCTGCTTGTTAATAACCAAGGAGGTAGAGAGGACGCCTAGCGAGAATAGAACGCAGCCGAGGAAACTAACCACTACAATGGAGAGTATAAATAATTCACCAAGCACTTAACTATTTCCTGTGAATTTTTCTATCTTTCCTCTCCATTTTTCCTCTGCTGTTCATCTCACATGCCGGAGAGACTCGCATTCCATTCTCTTGCTCCACAGCAGGTCTCGCCTGTGGAGATATGATACTTGGCGCTGCTCCTCTGTGGTTTGTGTTTTACAGTGTAGCAGACAGTATGTCGCTCACTATGTTCTCGTTTTTATAGACAAATATGGTCTCGTTGCAGGCAGGGTTGCTTATAAACAATGCGCTGTCTATTTAAATGCGTCCCAGGGCGTGCGTTCTTTGATACTCAGAAGTTCTAATTAAGAGTGCCAAGAATGTCTGTATGTTGTGTTTTGAAGTACAGTAAATAATATGCGACGCCTGTTATGGCCAAGAGTCAAAGCAAGGTAGAAAGTCTGCATCCATTTATAGCAGTAGCTTGTATCAGGCATGGTTATAGTAATGTGCTGGTTACAGAAATGCATGTTTCTCACCACATTAAGCTTACGCGTCACTCTTGGGTGTGTGTGTGTGTGAGAGAGAGAGGGAGATTCTCATCACATGTGTGAGGCCATTAGCCAGCCCGTCTCAGTAAAAATACAGTGTGTCTATAGCTATAGCTTGCTATGTGAGTAGAGTCAGATCAAGTAAAACTTTTTTTATGTAGCACATTTCATACAAAGAGCAATGTGCTTTACAAAGAAATAAAAGTAATATAGAAAGAAGTGATTGAATAAATATATATTTAAAATATAGATATATAGGCTATATTCTATATAAAGAGGCTTACAAACTGTTTGTAGGAACACTAATGGCTATGTAAATTCCTTTAATTTGATTCTTGTCATTTAATTCTGGATTTTTCCATGCAATGTAACTAGACAGATGTTTCCATTCACACACTCACACCACATCGGGAAATTAACACTATCCTCCAGCCAAATGCTGGTAAATTTTGATTGTGCTTAGTTTGGTTAAAACAAAGAGAAAGTGGCTCGTGAACACCAGCAGCCATGGTAGCCACAGATGAAAAAGTGAGCTAGCCCAAATACACACACACACACACACACATACACAGTCACTTAGTAGAGAGCAGGAACAGATTACTAACTCGTTCAGGTAATCCATTCATTCTCCACACATCATTTCAACTAATGTGTACTTCTAGGAAATGAAGAGACCTGCTTTGTTGAGCAGATTGATTCAGCCCCATTTAATTGTCTCCCTACACACCCACTTGGAGATGCTTTTTTCTTTCGCTCCCTTGCCTCTTGCTTTTCTTTGAACTCTCTTTCTCCTTAACAGCTGGCACAGCGACCTCTGTGACATCTTTTAGCACGCTCAACAAGTCCACATGCGCATGTGCGCGCACACACACACACACACACACACACACACACACACACACACACACACACACACTTCCATTAAATAGCCATTACTTAAGGAGTTCAGCAGGAGGTGACAGCTGTGTGTGTAACCTTAAGCACAGCCTCTCCTGTATCCTGTCCTGGTCAGCTCCCTCCACCCATATCATCCTATTCTGAGATGGGGGCAGTGCTGGGGCCAGCCAGTTGTCCTGTATAGATCACACCTGTACTGAACAGGAAGCCTGTCAGTCCTTCAGTCAGATTTGGACAAGCTCGTATGTCACCACTCACCTGTTGAGTGTAGGGATCGCTACCAGAAACCAGGATCCCGGGATTTCCCACTGAGATTCTCTCTATCTCCTGTCCAGGAGTGTGGTTGGCCACGTGGAAAATTAAATACTTTATAAATCAATCTTTCTATGAATTTATTTCATAGTTTCAATGGATTGTAAACCAGTAGGACCAACCACTTGGCCGATGAATTTTCAGATGCAGTACCCACAACAGGTCAAGACTTGACCTGCATATCCACTGAGACACTTCACGCCACACACATGAGCTCACACATGGGCTCTATTTGCTGCGCTTGTGCGCTAAATTTGCATTCCTGAAATTTTCCCACATTTTATCAGTCAGTACATGCCACTGTAGGCCATGTCTGCTTTGCTTCTGTGAGGTTAATTCACTGTATTGAATTTTATTCTTGCAAATGTAATCAGTTGTCCACGATAATTAAATCTCTAGGTTTTTCTTTCAACTACAAAAAACTTGCTAGACCAGCCATTCCCAAACTTAAGAATGGTGCGGCCCAATTTGAAATCTGAAAATCTTCCGCGGCCCACCCAACCCTTTAATCACAACTCTGATCAACATACGAGACTAAGATGAAGTATTTCCCTATATATTTTTTTATTTCATAAACAGAACATGTGGGCATACAGCAATGCAGTGCAATGTAATAATCCATCCACATACAACAATGCAGTTATTAATTTACAATCCATCACATCTGGGCTCATTGCCGCGTAATATTTTGAGGCGTTTAACAGCACAAAAAAATCTGTGAGGGTTACAAGAGGACAGACGCTAAATCTGTTTCCTCTCTGAATGCCTCTACCTACTGGTCACAACTGCACACTGCAGCTGAGGAAGAGTCAAGTCACGTCTGCATCACATCCCATGGCATGAACATTCAAGCTAAAATTTACATAGAAAGATTTAGACAAAATACCCAAAAGCCCGATTGCCAACATTTTCTTCCCCCTTACTCATCAGAAGTATTTGTGTGCATAACACAGATGAGATATTTGTTGAGATAAACTGTGATGAGCAACAACGGAACAAAATCAATCCACAAGCTATTAATCCTATTTAAATGTCTCCATGGACAGACATTTGACATTACTGTTTTTCTGTGGGATCATAGCGCTCACTCTCACAAGTCCATAAATTGACATTAATAACACAAGATTTACTCCAGTCTCTGTGAGACCATCCGCAAACAGTTTATCTCGATACACTCGATATGAATCACACGTTGGGTAACGTTACATTGCGTCACCTGCAACTCACCTAATGAGAAGGGTGATGTTGCTGCATAGCAGCTGTCAAAGTCTTGATGTCTGGCTGAATGGACGTCAGCTTTAGGCGGAAATCAGGCTCAACATCCAGTTTATTTCTGTACTTTGTCTTTAAAGCCACAAGTTCTAAAAATCCAGTTTCACACAGATAAGTGGTAGCAAAAGGCATCAGAAACATCAATGCCTTGTTGGACAGATCAGTGTATTCTGAGTAAACATGCATCCAGAAATGTGCCAAGTGCTTCTGTGTAAAGATCAGTTTCAAAGCAGTATCACAAGATAACTCCACAAGGCTGTCCTGCTCCCTGGAACTGAGACCTGTGATGGCATCCTCATTATGGGGGGCAAATGGATTCTGTATCCAGCTGTGTTGCTTGCTGAGCACAGGGAAGTATTCCCGGAGCTTCCTCTTCAGGGTTTGCAGGTGCTCTCTGATGGCAACTGCCACGGAGGTCCTCTTTGTTGAGAAGTTCACACAGATTGTCAAAGGACTCGTAGTTGTTCTGAACCACTCTTCTGTCCCACAGCTCGAGCTTCCTTATTGTGGCTTCTGTCTTACTGTGGACATGAAACATGGTCACTGCTTTTCCTTGGAGGGATGGATTGAGTCCATTTAAGTCCATTTAAGTAGCCGAAAATGTCGGCCAAATACGCCAACTGACAAAGCCACTTGAAGTCACAGAATCGATCTGACAGTTCAAACCGGGAGTCCACGAAAAATGTCCTGACTTCGTCACGCAGTTCAAAAACTCGAGTGAGCACCTTACCACATGAAAGAAGCTGCCGGTGGTTGCTTCCCATCTCCGCGCATAATATGGCAAACAGGTGTGATTGCAGTGGGCGACTTTTGATGAAATTTACTGTTCTCACTGCTTCATCCAAAACAGTCTTTAAATCCGCAGGCATCGTCTTTGTGGCCAGTGCCTCTCTGTGGATACTGCAGTGGACAGCTGTAACCTGCGGAGCCACGTCTTTGACCCTTTTCACAACTCCAGTGAGTTTCCCCACCATGGCCCGAGCTCCGTCAGTGCTTAGTCCCACACACTTTGTCCAGTCTATCTCATTGGAAACCATGAATGCATTCAGAGTTTCAAAAATGGTTTCCGCTGTGGTATGTGAGGGTAAAGGTTTGCAAAACAGAAAATCTTCATGTATTTCTCCATTATATCCATATCTGACAAAAGCAAGCAAATTTGCCAGGCTTGCGATGTCTGTTGACACATCAATCTGGAGAGCATAGAAACGGCTTGCTCGTATTCTGCTCGCTAGCTGCTTCAACACATCTTCAGCCATATCATCAATACATCGCTTTACTGTGTTAACAGACAAAGACATCACGTTAAGTTCTTTAGCTGCTTTCTCCCCAATCATCACTCCAACCATCTCTTTGGCAGCAGGTAAAATTAAATCTTCCCCGATGGTGTGTGGCTTCCCGGTTTTTGCGATCATCTTTGCTACTCAGTAGGCCGCCTCCACCACCTCGGCGTTTTCACTCCCAGTGACACACGTGGATTCAATTGTTTTCCTATGGCTCAGATACTCTCTCAGCTTGTTTTCAAAAAATTCTCGAGGCTTTGATGAATATTGTCCATCTTTAGTTTCTAGATGGCGGCGCAGCTTGCATGGTTTAAGAGCCTCATTTGCTAGCACCTCTGAGCATAGCACACAGACAGGCAGGGGATTGTCTTCTGGTCCCACACTTGTAAATCCCAGCGATACGTACTCGCTTGAATACTTTATACGAGTCTTTCTTTTTGTTTTCACGGATTCATGATCTTCTGATGACTCGCTTGTGGAGATTGATTCCGGAGCTTTGCGTTTGCATCCTGACAGCCACCGCTCCATTTTTACACGTCCCCCGCCAAAGATAAGGTATTCCCTCAATTACAATTCCCAATTTTCCAAAGACGAGATTTGAGTATAAATGTGATTAAAAATCGCCCTTTCTTGCAGGAAATGACATGGTGCACTCACTCTAGTATACACACTCATAGATTCCCATCTTAAGCACATACGTTTGATCTACAGTACCCACATCCTAAACATCTATTTTATATTTTTGTTACTGTGTTATGATGTTAATCTGTACTGTATGTCAATTTTAACATATTTGTCTGGCTTTTTTTCTGAAATATATTATGGAATTTGTTATGTGCACCACATGTTTGCTGAGCTCCAACAAGGTAGCACCATCAATATGATTGATGATGCTGATCATCCATTTATCATACATTTGTCTAAAATTTATTTCCAGGTTGTTGTGCAAATGTAAGTCACAAGAGCGAGAAAAAATTGCCATACATCAAAATACTTATTTTGCTTTTTTTTTGTATTCAGAAATGGAAAATTTTGCACTTTCATTTTGAAGACCAAATAGCCAAACCTCCAGTGTTATTCTAGCTATCTGTGGCCAATTTAACAATGTCCTTTTGCTGCAGGAAAAGTTACTTTGAGGAGACAGATTGCCAAACCGTATAGGCTACACGGTTTGCAAAACCAAGTACAGATTTCCACATTGACTTTTCCCCCCACGAAGTGGACCCCGGGGGCTACGTAGATTTCAATCTCCTGCTCTGCTGTAGTGTAGTCGCCGCTGTCAAATCTGACCTTGTATTGTCACTGAACTGGTACGACCTTGTATAACTTTGTATTCTCAGTGAGTACAGTTTGTTGTTAGGTGTGTCACTTTAGGCCAGTGTGAGCTGGTGTGATGACATGAACAGCCCAAGCGTGCCTAGTGAACCTCCCAAAAGGGATGGTACTGCAATAAAGATGACGAAACGAAACGTTTTTTGTTTTTTTTTTAAGATGCCAGATGTGCATTTTAGGTAGGATTTTGGCAGTTTTTAATCCAGAAGTGGCAGAAATCACTTGGGCAGCCCACCTGAGTGATAGATAGGCAGGGAAAGCCCTGGCTGTGTTTAGAAACCAACATGAATAGAGATTAGATGTTATTTTAAACATATTATTGGAGAATCATGATAGCATGGTGGGGTGCTCTTGGGCTGTACTATGGTAGGGGAAACCCTGGACTACTTGCATTGCTAGGGAGTTAGCTATACTATGTACCTGGATGGCCTGCATCTGTAGCTTTTCTTACGACTGAATTAACTATGGAAGTCAATGAGGGACCACAATCATACTTTGCTAGTGACAAAAGATATAAACAGGGTGAGATACACATAAAAATTAAATTTTAGGTGCATCACATACACTTTCCAAGGCATTTTTGCCCCATTCATTTACACCCCTGCTGTATGTGTGTGTATTTGCTCAGTGCAATATGAAGATTCGAGACAATCCAGCAACTGAAAGGCTCCTGGGGACCGTACTATACTGCAGATTTGTGTGAGAACTCTCCCAGGCTTGGTTCAAGAATTGTTCAGGCTGGAGTAGGTGTTTTAAATGTCCCCAAGGCCTTGCATAGCAGTTAAGTATTTACGCAGTTAAATGCCTCCAATGGAAGTGTTTACTCTCAATTCTTGGGTTGAGAATTCATACGATTTTATCACCGTTGAGTCCATAACCACTTCCTCCTAACAATCCTATTCCTTCCTACTTTCTCATTCATACTTCCTTAATAACACCCTAAAAATACTACATCAGTAGCTGAATTGATTAGACTTCTGCTACCAATCCCAAATTGGAATAAAAGATATGAACTCTTCATTCCATACTGTTTTACTATTATGTTACTCAAATAATCCTAACTCTGTACACACATCACACAGCTGTACACTGTGTGTGCAAGTGACTGATGTTGTGACGTGACGTAGTGAGGCTCAGGGCGGCACTGTGTGTTCAGCTCTCCATGGAACGACAATTCCTAAAGCACATGCCATTTAAACAAATAGGCTATGTATTAATAAGACTGTATGATAATCTTCAGCCCTCTTAGCCTGAACGCCCACCCCACTGGCATCGGCCTGCCACCTAATCCACTCAAGAAGTCAGTGAAAACCCACATACTGGCTATGAAGAAATACTGCACATTGTATAAGAAAATAGGTTATGCTCTGCAGTAAAACATGTCGACTATTAGAGTGCACAGGCTTGTTTTGGCCTGGCCAGCTGAGAAAAGTCGTGTATTCACTGTGTGGCTTGTCTCGCTCTTTCACTCGCTCCGTGACCAGTCAGATTCAGTCAGGGAGACATTACAGCCGATGACATCACCGCCTCGTAACTACGGACAACAGCAGGCAGGCAGCTGGGGAGAGCAGGAGTGATGGCTGACCTGGAGTGGAGGGTGGTTGCTAAATAGCCTACATGACTATGACAGAGCACTTTACAATACATTGTATTCTCTCTCTCTCTCACTCTCTCTCTCGCTCTCTCTGTCTCTCACACACACACACACTTTCTTTCTCTGTTCATTTCTCTTTCTTGATGATGTCATTTCCAGGCTCAGCCAGACTTCCAGTGAGCCCAAGAGTAAGGGGGAGTTTCCGTTCCTTGCAAACAGAAAAGGGGGGAAGGGTGTAGCAAACTGGACAGGGAGAGAGGAGAGTAGAGCAGAAGAGACTTGAGAAACGGCCCCGTGTCCTCGAGTACATGATAAACAGTGGAGCCACGGGGGTAGTGATGATGTATGAGGCCAGCTGTATTGATCATGGAGGTGACTCACAGCTGATGTCACCGCCTCTCAACTCTGGGCAGGGACAGTGGAATACAGCTGTAACCTCGCACACAGTCCTTCTGGGCCTGTTCGAGCGGTGATTGAGTGATTGGGTCCTGGGTATTAGTGAGGTCAGCCCCCTGTATGAGTGCCAGTAATAAGGGAGCAACATGGTCAGAGGGCTAAGATTATGTGTGACTAAATTCATATGGAGGCTACTGTACAATCAGAAGCACATGGTCCGCTCTGCAGGCATAGCCATAAAGTGAAACCACGGCAGTATAGCCTACGGGCTTTTGAGCAGCAAAGCTGGATGCCACAGGTATGTATAGCCTCAGGGTATAGAAAAAAAGCCTTGCACATCGTCAGCCCTAGCTAAGCTATTCAGATGCTATTCAAGGTGTGCTGAAGCTCCTGCAGTTCAGTTGTATGGATTGTTGAGTGCGGGAACATCTCAAGTCGCAGACTATTGATCCAGACAGCTACTGGAACAGGCTGAGATGAGCATGTTGTCCCCTTCCCCGGGGTCTTTACTGTGTCTAGTCACCAGACTGACTCTGATTCTCTACCTCTTACTCCAGCTCTCTCTTAGCCCTGTGCTCTGCCTCAGTCCTGTCTGGCTGACTGGCTGCCGTTTTATCTCTTTACTCCACTGATGGTGTGGCGTAAAGAGAAGACAAACTATTTATAATCTCCCTGAAGAGGCCACTATCTCTCTGTCACTCGGTGTGATGCTGCCGCCCCAAAAGGAGTTTGTGTGGTTTCTCTTACTCATCAGATAGCATCTTTGTCTCTGTTGAAGTGACATCACTAGGCTAATAATTATTTCACAAAAATCCTATGTTTGTCCCGCACACATGTTCTAACATTTTTGTCATTCTTCGGAAAATAGAGGCCTGTTTATTTAGGAGCATCATTTTGTGTTTTATGTAAATATAAGTGATTTGACCTGTTTGCGTGTTAGGACCCAGATCAAATGGTGATTAAATTCCCAGTAACCTAAGTGAGTTACTTATGACCCATAGCTGATTCAATAAAATACGAACGCCTCTTTTGAACAACTTATGCTGATTTTTTTCCCCTTGCAACATTAAGATAACGTAAGAAATGCAATGTAATACAAGGAGGGCCTGAGGGGTCATGACAAATGTTTTGTTAGAGAGTGCCTCATCACGCACATTTGTGTAGGGAGGAAACTCTACTGGAAGCATTCTCATCAACGTTTTTAATGAAACACACAGTAGTCCTTGGCTGCCTGGGAGCACTTGGCTTTCACTTGGAATGAGGGATGATGAGGATTAGGGATGGAGAGAGAGAACAGTAGGGTGGATAGATGCGGGGCACGTGGATCGATGGTGCAGATGAAAGCGCGGCCCAGCTGGACGTCCAGTACGTGGTGTTTTCCTGCTGTTGATTGCTATTCACTGTTCAGTGTTTTACGCTGATGGCAGTGGAATGCCAAATCCTGCTGTCATCGAGCTGAGGAGGGGAGATTATAGCAGATAGAGGTGTAATTTTGTCACTGATAAAACCCACGTTTCCTGCTGGCTGACACTGCTGTTATTAGTATTTATCTCCTGATTCTGTTTGGTGCGGTGGGAGAGGGGGCCAGAGACAATGAGCTGGCAGTAAATTCTCCTGGAATTAACGGCGTGGGGAACTCTCCTCTCCCCAGATACTATCAGTGGGCAGGGGAAATTCTGCTAAATTACTCTGCTATTATGAAGCTGCTCTCAATTATGTACCATAAAGCGATTTCCATCTCAACACTAACTAGACCCATTTTATTATGTCCAGCCTCTTCTGCTGTCTCCTTGTCCCCTTTTATGCCTGTGTGGATGCATGTGTGCTCAAGTGTATGTGTGTGCACAGACACATTGGACTGCTAGAAGAAGCGACTGGGTGACGGTGCCTGCCCAGCAGAGTTATCAGTGGGGACTGAAAGGGCAGAGGAAATGTTGATGCGATAACCAATAATTGATAAAAGCTCTGTTGCTCTCTTTTATCTCTTTAGAGAAAAGTACAAGTCTGACAGTTCTGGTCAAAACAGTGTTAGGCTAGTTACTTTAACGTACTCTGGAGTGAGAGGCATTATGGCCATATTAAGTCAGTGTATCAACATTATCGGTGTGCTTATGCCATCTGTTTGTCTCATTTCTATTCCCTCCTATCTGTTATCTCTCCTCCTTGACTGACCGCTCGTCTCTTTCTCTTTCCTTCCATCCGTAGACTCGCAACGGTCCCATCTGTCCTCCTTCACCATGAAGCTGATGGACAAGTTCCACTCTCCCAAGATCAAGAGGACTCCGTCCAAGAAGGGCAAGCAACTGCAGCCCGAGCCAGCAGTCAAGAGCACCGAGAAACCTGTCAACAAGGTGTGTGTGCGGTGCCAATAATTGTGCGTGTGTGTGTGTGATTGTGTGTGTGTGTCGTGGGAAATTCATCTCTTTCCCACCTATTCCATGTGCTTGTTTGCCTGTTTGTGAGACCGTTGTTTTCCTGTCTGATGCTTTGTGCTTCCATTTTCTATTGTGTCTGTGTGTGTGCAAGTTTCCCTGCGAGTTCCCACAGCCTCCCAGCCGCTATGGTGGCTGGCTGTGGTACAGCAGATGTCTGGACCTATAAAGACATGAATGGAACTGGGCCGTTTCCTGAATGAGCTCCTCCACTGCCTCTCAAGGCTTTTGGTGTAATGAGTATATTCCCCAGCAGCCCTTCACTGGAGAAGCTGATCGCTGATAGAGCCCCGTTGCTATAGTACCAAGATGGCTCCAGGCCACATCACTTGATGGATGGTTTTTGAACTGTGTGCGGGGACAGACCAGGGGATTATAGCACCATAGTTTAGAGGCTAGATTCCTGTGATGGTCCAAATACTAAATGGGTTATGGTGCTAAGCATTGGCTTTACATTCTGTACACAGCTTATGGTGGATGCATTTACAGGGTTAAAGAGCTTGTAAAATTTGCTGCATTATCATCATAATCCTAAGTAGTTATGTAGTTCAATTCCAAAGTACTGCACGATGTTATTGATTAGGAATTTTTTGGGTTGTTTTTTTCCCCTTCTAGAAGGTGAGTCGGCTGGAGGAGCAGGAGAAGGAGGTGGTCAGCGCCCTGCGTTACTTCAAGACAATCGTGGACAAAATGGTGGTGGAGAAGAAGGTGCTGGAGATGCTGCCCGGCTCGGCCAGCAAGGTACTGGAAGCCATCCTGCCTCTGGTTCAGGTCGAGGCCAGGATACAGCACAGGTGAGCCATACGTCTTTGTTTTTATAAGATACTGGAAGTAAAGGTTATGCCAATATTTGAATGGTTTTGTTCCTGTTTGTTCCTAAAAATGAATTGGAGGTCTTTAATGTTTTCTTTTTTCCACAATAGAAATGTTGTGCAATAGAACTCTTTGGATATATTTGGAAATAGACATTAGTCTGTATTTTTACTAAATGCTCTCTTTGCTCTCAGAATGCTGTCTTTTTCCCCGTGGATGTCATAATTTATAAGATAGCATTTTATGTACACTTCGCCAATTCAGTTTTATCATTCTTGCGTCTTGACATAGTCCATGTAATAGTTGGTATGCATGCAGGACTTGTTAGAACTGGTACGATATGACCTACCTCTCACTGAGCAGCTTCTAAAGATTGCTGATATGTCCTGTGGCAATAAAATGTTGTGTCAGAGGACATCCCTCTCCCAAAGGCTTCCTGGAAGTGTACAGACTAGATACCTGAAGCGTTTTGCATTATATTCATTATTGATGTGGCACTTTATCAGGAATGTGGCTTGGAATGAGCGTCAGACATGTTAGAACTTCTCTTTCTTTGTTTTTGTTCCATCAGTCAGTGCAGATGAAGGTATGGAGGTCAGAGGTGACACGCTTTGTATCTCACAGTCCTGTGTTTAGGAGTGATTGATGGATGGATGTTACTGTCTTTGAGAGGCAGCCATCGCTGAGGGTTTGACCCCAGAGACAAACCCTATCAAATCTAGCTTAGTGTTTAGCCTTAGGGCACCAATACATCTCTCCCCTTTAGTTGAACATCACTCCCGCTAGCTAGTGAACTCACAACCTTTCTTAAGGGAAACTCCAGACTTTTTTGGCAAATAAGCTAGTTTGTCACCGTGTGACAAAGCGATTGATAGCAGAGTTTCACCATTATGTGTTAATAGTGTGCTAAGGTGCTTTTTAGAGGATGCTTGTGTCATCTGGTAAACATGCACAGTGTACTGAAACATTAACTTGCTCTGTAACTTGGTGAAACTCCTACCAGTCTTCTCGCCACACAATCCCAAATTGATAAAAGTTCTTATTTGCCAAAAGGTTAGTGTATCCTTTTAAGGCTTGATCCTGTAGACTCATGTCTCAATGTCTCACCACAACTGTAGGACTAGAGTCATGCTGACTGGTCATTCAAAGCTGAAGACTCATAGAGTATCCTACCTATTTCCAGTCAGTGTAACCCACAGTCCCTAGCTTGCATCCTCTTTCTAGGTCAAACCTCTCCAGCCTTCCAACTGTTTCCCCATCCCTCAAACCCTTCCTCTAACTCCCCTAGCTACAGACGTCTCCCACTCACCTAAGCTGTGTAGAGACAGTGGACAGATATTCCAGTGCTGTGAATCAGCTGCAGCGTGTTGGTACAGGCCTGGCCACGCCCTAGGGTTGGTTCTGAATGCACCTTTCACTACAGGCAGCAGCAGCACGACGCCTCGCCTCGCTGTACAGATACACATTCTCCTGTTAGCACCACCACAAACAAGCTTTTTCCAACCCACCTTCTAGTCATCTGTACCCACAGTTCCTCAGAAACCCCCCCCCCCCCCAAAAAAAAAGATGTAGCTTAATAGATGGTAGATGTTGTTCTTATATTTTCTTGCTCTTATGTAATTGTTCTTACCGTCTAACATGTTTGACCCCTCCTTTTCCTTTCCACACCCCTCTCTTTTGATGTCTTGAATCATTCTACTTTCTGCACCTCTGGTTTCCACCTTGTTTCACCCCTTGTCTATCATATCACTTCTGTCTATTCCATATGACACTTTTCTTTCTCTCCTTCCTGAATCCCTCTCCCTTTTTCCCACTTCTTTGTTCTACTCATATCACATCTCCCCCACCCACCCCCCCTCCCTACCTCCCCCACCCTCCAACAGCTCGGCGCTGTCTTCCTGCCATAATCGTGTGTACCAGAGTCTGGCCAACCTTATCCGCTGGTCAGACCAGGTGATGCTGGATGGCATTGACTTGGAGGACAAGGAAAACGTGGTGGCCGTCACCAATGTCATCAAAGCAGTGCTGGATGGAGTAAAGGTGGGTTCTGCAGGGGATAGTATCCAACCACATCGTTCCTGTGTATTCCCCTACTAAACCCCAATTGAAGCTGAATACTCACTCATCTGTAGAGAGGGACTTAGAAATGCGGTGGCCTCCCCTGTGGCCTCCTGCTGTGTTTTTATAGAGGAGGCACTAAGGCTGGCTGTGTTGCGTTTCTATCAACAGGAATTGGTGAAATTGACCATAGAGAAACAGGAGCAGCCATCACCGACCACCCCTAACAAACCAGCACCATCTGCTACCGCGGCAGAGAGGTGAGTCCAACGTGTGCGCTCTGGAATACAAACGCACACACACACACACAGACATACCCACACACAGTCATTCAGTCACTCAGACAGCTTTCACTCTGTCTGTAGCAGTGCGTCATCAGAGATGCCCTTGATAGATCGGGAGCAGGAGATCTCGAATAAGGCGGCTCCCGCAGCGACGCCTGCAGAGGCTGCCTCTGACATACCAGATGAGGACGTCGCCCCTCCCAAACCTCCCCTTCCCGAGGCCAAGATGGCGGAGCTCAGGTGAGGAAGACGCTCGTACAGCTGTGCATACACCAGCAACTGCAGCGTTGTAATATTCTCAAATGAATCTTCTCTTCATTTCCTCCTCCAATAAAAATGGACTCTGTGTGGGTATTGGCTTCCACATAACCTCACAGCTGAAGCTGCTGAGATAAGCAAGTTGTCCAGCTGATATACCAGACTTAGCTGTTCATTTACCTTAAATCAATTGAGTACTTTGTGTAGCCCTCTTTGTTGATGTCGGAGAACCAAGAGAGCTACAGAGAACATTGCGTGCCTTTTTGTACCGTGGTCACGAAAGCAGAAGTGCTCCGTTTTACAGTGCTGTATTTATTCATCATACTCCTGTTTCATGAGAAGTTGAATTTTTTTATGTGTTCTCTGTAAATGTGTTACGTACTTCTAATCAGGAATAAAGCCAGGTTGTAGGATGTGGGTATGTAAGGGGATTTCCATATTTCTCTTTCATTTTCAATGAATTGAACCTTTCTGAGTTGAAAATCAGAAACATTTTGTTGTATTTTGTGATGCATTTACATAGTCATTTCCATGTGATCCTGCTGCCGGTATCCAAGCGCTTAAAATCCTCGACTCCTTAAAATCCTTGACTATTTTCGCTCTTTAGGCTTTTGGTATGGCACACTTTGGTTTGTTTGGTGCTCTGTCTCTTCCTTTCTTACTCTTTCTGCTCTGTCTCTCTCTCCATTTGTTTTATCTGTGGTTTCTCTGTGGATTCTGGGAACAGAGCACAGTTGAGTGCTGACGCTGGCCAAAGGAGACCCTCCCAGAAGGAGAAGTATGTCAGCCCTTAGGATCATCCCTCTCCATTATAACATCCCACCTAGACCCCCATAAACCTTCTGGATTGGATGAAAGTGCTTTGACTTGCATGTTTGCGTTATCCCAAAGTTTGTGTCATCTTGGCATTTACTGAAGCATTCATCATCCAATCAGAGGACCGTCCAGTGCATGAGAGTGTGTGACTGACCTATCCAGTGTCTTCCGCTGGCCTCCACATCACGGCCCCTTATTTCCAGTGGCGGTCTGTTCTTTGCCCCATTTTGACCTGGTATTAACTCACTGAGAGATTTAGGTTTGACAAGCAGGAACGTTTCATATCAAAGCTGACAGAGGCTATCATGAGACACCCTCACTTTCATCTCGCTATTGCCTATCTCCAGGAGGGATGATATGTGTGTGTTCATGTATTCATACATGGATTTGTGTGTGCATACATGGCGGAGAAAGTGTGTTCTGCGTGCTTGCCTTTCTGTCCATACTGACATTGCTTTAGGGCAAAAAACTTCCTGCCTACTTGTTATTTTATTCTGTTGTCTTTGTTTATCTGTCAATAGTCCTCCACCAGCCCTGCCCCCGAAGAAGCGCCAGTCCGCCCCTTCACCCACCCGGGTGGCAGTGGTCGCCCCTATGAGCCGCGGCTCCAGCTTGCCCTGCAGTGTTCACAGACAGGTAAGAGTTTGACTCCACCTCACAACGAGATATTAGACATTATGGCCCAGTCACCTGTCACAAGAGGAGAACCACTGAACCAATCGATCAATCAATATCTGATTAGACCACACTAGTGGAGACTGTATTGGGTAACAAATGTCAATTTCAGTTTAAGGCCACACCAACACAAATCAATGCAGTAACTAAACATATAGAAAAAAAACTAACCAGTAAGAAAGTGGAGTGTGCATACATCTCATTTCCTTTGTATGCGCAGCAGCAGGACTATGAGCAGGAGTTCCTTCAGAGGCGTTTCTCCGGGGGGAGCCAGTCATATGGGGGCGACTCCCCGCGCCTCTCCCCATGCAGCAGCATGGGGAAGCTCAGCAAGTCTGATGAACAGCTCTCTTCCCTGGAGCAGGACAGCGGCCAGTGCTCTCGCAACACCAGCTGTGAGACGCTTGGTAAGAATTCAAAGACATGCACACCTTTGCTAATGTGCGTTGGGTCATGAATATTGTTTGGTTCTTCCTTTTCACCTGCTGGGAAAGTGTTGAAGCTGACAGCAAAACTGCAGCCAAGTATTCAGTGCAAAGGCTTGATGTGAAATATCTAATCTGTATTCTTTCTTCACCCATCTAGACAACACAGAGAACTACGACCCAGATTATGACTTCCTCCACCAGGACTTGTCAGTGGGGGACAACCTACCCCCCGCCCCAGTGGGAGGGTGCCTGAGCCCCCTGCCTGAGTCTCACAGCGAGTCCTCTTCCCCAGTCCCTGGACAGCATCCCTCACACCCCCGCTTCAGTGCTCCTCCACCCCAGCAGGTCCCAGAATACTGGAGCCCCCAGCCCAATCAAATGAACCCCTTACACTCATCCCGTATTAGCGCACCTCCTGCCCTGCCCCAGAAGAAGCGGCGCAGCACCCAGGTCTCGCCCTTCCCCGACGGGAGCAGCGGGTCGCGGGTGCTGTACGAGCGTTACCCCTCCCAATACGACAACTTGTCAGAGGAGGAGCTGCACCCTACGCCGCCCTTCCCCCTCTTCACGCCCATCTCGCCCATGCCCCAGACCAACGGGGGCGTGTTTGTTGCCCAGTACATGGCCAGCGAGAATGCAGATGTCCCCGCCAGCCCACCGCCACTGCCAGAAAAGAAGAGCAAACACAGTAAGTGAAAGGAGGAGGGGGGACGGACATAATGAGGGAGCGAGGGCAGGGAAGGCAGGAGAGAGACCCTCAAACGAGACGGTTGAATCGAGGCCACAAAGGCGAGGGAGGGATAAAGAGACTAATGAAGGGAAGAATGAAGCAAGGGATGAGGTTGAGTTAGGAAGGGACATTGGGACACTGGCTGCACTCTGTAGTCAGTTCATTCAAGCATAGTTAATGTCAAGGAAATATTCCACTGTGAATAGAGGCAGGAAGTGAATACCAGGATGTGCTACAATGGGTCCGGCTCCAGGGGCACAGAGGGCAACATTTGGTCATTTCCTGACACACCTATTACATCACTTCCTCCCCAGCTACTGTATTATGTCATTCCATGAAGTCGCCCATTCCTGCTGTCTCATACACTTTTCACAGTTAAAAATATAGCTACCATATTCTTTCTATATACTCTAAGTAAATGTGCATGAATTCACAATTGATATGTCATATTTCGCAGGAATTAATACAAATGTTAAAATAACATAAGTGGAGTCTTGGGATCAATTTAATGAACGTGAAATTTATAAATGTATTAATTCAGTTGTTTCATACATGATAGGATAAATGAACCTTTTGAAGAAAAAAACAAACATTTATTCCTGAATTGGTTGGAATTCAAAGCGAACTAACCATAACCATGGTGAACAATAAAGGTTATGTGATCTACTCTCTCCCCCTCCTCCAGTCCTTCAGTACATGCAGTTTGTGGAAGACTACTCTGAGCCGCAGCCCTCCGTCTTCTACCAGACGCCACAGAGCGAGAGCATCTATGAGCAGCGCAACAAGCGCTTCCAGGAGGTCTACGGCTTCAACGACTCCTTCAGCAGCACTGACTCAGTCCATGAGCCGCTGCTGCCCCCGGCCTTGCCCCCCAAACAACGGCAGCTGGTGAGAAGCCCCTACGCATATTTACACACATCCACATTCACTCTCTGTGCAACTTTGTGTGTTTGCCTCCAGAATCCCAAACCCAGAATGATTACCCTTTTCAAAAGAAAAAGGGAAATCCAGAATTTCTCATAAGCTACTGGGGCTAGTATTGATGAGAAAAAGAAAGGCTGTACGACACCGGAGGACAGTCTCGCTGGCTTCGGCTCTCCAGCAGACCACCGAATTGAACACATGTAAACTAAAAACAGCCCTCTGGAGTAGAGCTTGATGCAGATCCCCATTTGTTCACATTTTATGCTGGCTGGGAGGGAAAGCGTGGAGAAGATTGCATTCTGGGGCTAAACTGCATTCCAGTGGTAATCCTCATCAATTTTCTCTCGAGCCTACTCCTATCTTGTTATCTCTCTCACCTATTCAGCCCCTCTTCCCGACTCTCTCTATCTCTCTCCCTCACCTTCTCTGTGACACAGCAGACATCTATGTGTATGGTGGTGTTCGGTTGTCACTGGGAGATAAGACCCGCCTTTATCAGCCCCACATCAGATCCAGTCCACTTATCTTAATCTGGGTCGGCGTCTAGGTTAATTGAGACAACGGTCTAACAGACAGTCAATGGAGAGAGAGTGAGAGAGAGAGATATAGAAAGAGAGAGAGAGAGGAGAGACCAGTAGGATAGGCCATAGCTGGGGAGGCCGGACCGTGTCCAGCCTTGTCATTTGGCACATTAGCCCATATTTTAGCAGAGGTGATTTTTGGATGAAACCCTTCATTATCACCATTGTAGACCTACCAGTACAAACTGGATTTTATTCACAGTACAATACATGTACAGTAAATTGTCCATGTTTCGTCTGACCAAGACTATTTCATAGTTGAAATAATAATGATGTTAGGTTCTTAAAATTAGATGGCATACTCACTTAGGAACAGATTTGACACCTTTTTCTCACTAATGCCAAAGACATATATTTGGCAGTGACAAGCTGGTCCTTTAAAAATTGATCACTGGTGGGCCCTGGAGCTTAGTACTCATGTTGAAGACAGTGGACTTCAGATGACATTCTGCTCCGGGGCATAGCCGTATCAGAGCCCGGACAGAAAATAGACTTTGTCACTGAGCGGCAGGCTTTACACCGTTCACCCAGGCCACCTCGGAGAGTGTCTTACTTATTTCTCTTTGTCCATTGTTCTCCTTCTGCCACCACCGCTGTGTATTTAGAGCTGTATCCCGGGCTTTTATTTTCATCATTCTGTTTCTGAGTGGAGAGTCAAACTGTACTCCTCTCTGCTCCTGCCGCAAGGCCTAATCTGGCCTCATGTTTTGGACTTGATGAGCTAGTGGCCCAGTGGAATAAGCCTGTTTGCCTCCTCCATAAACCCATGTTCCAGGCTTACACGCTTTGGCGACTTTACACAGCTTTGCAAAAAAAAAAAAAAAAAAAAAAAGTCATTTCGGCTGCTGCTCGGATAAGGAAACGGGGGGGGGGGGACGGAGCGGATCATATTGGCCCTGTTTAGAGCTTGTTGTAGTTGGCCTCGTTTCTCTAAAGCCCTTAAAGCTCAAGCCATAAAAAGGAGGTTTATTGGACCGCCACATCAGATGTGAATAGAGTACTGTGTGACCTATACAGGTCACAGGACCCACTAGTGATTAGGACTTTCTAGGAAGAACTTTGACCTTAACAGAATAATATCCTCGATTCATACTCTCTACTCACTCTACTGTAGTCTGTTCATTCCTCTATGGTACTTCTGCATGTCTGCAATCAATAAGCTGATGCCTCTCAGCTGTACTACCAGAGCCACCCTCAGCTTTCACTACTTTTACTTCACTACTCTGCTGCTGAACTTTGATTAAATCTGCTCTAATTCAGCTATCTGCTTACTAGTATAATCAACTGTCCCCTTTTCTGTCTTTTTCTTCTTTTACTCCCTTAACACCCTATTTCCCCTCTTTGCCTTCCTTAACCCCCATTACTCTCACTCCCCTTCTTTTCCACCTGTTCTATCTCTTTCTTTCTCTTGTCTCTTTTTTTCCTTCTCAGGCCTCCCACTCTTCCTCCCCCTCTTCCTCCTCCTCTTCTTCTCTCTCCTGCCACCTCCAGCCGTCTGTAGCGGCCATGGAGGAGGCGGGCTCTGGGCTGGGCCTCAGCATGTCCGTCTCTAACTCCTACCTGATTGGCCAGGCATCTTTGACCACACCCACGGTGAGTCCCCCCCCCCCACCCCTTCATCTCCACCCCAGTGTGGCCCGGGACTGGTCCAGGGGTGGCCTGACCTGTGTGTGCTGTGTATGTGGTACTGTGTGTTCATCTGCCCCGGCCTTTTTGAGTCCCGGTCATCCTTGAAGGGGTTGGTGGTTTGGTTGCTGTGTGGTCCTTAATTTTATTCATCCACTCATCCTGTGTGTGCATTTGTTTTGACAGTGTGAATTTGTTGTTTTGTTGTGTTTTTGGCTAAGACATTGGAAATGATATGATTAGTGTGTGCTTATCTGTGACTGTGTGGTCATGAGTGTGTGCAGTGACTTGCTGTGGTCATGTACAGCCTCTGGCTAGCCAAGATGTGTGTCCATGTGTCGCGCTGAAGCATTTCTCAAGATATATCGTGAAGGGTGAATCTTTAACCCACTCGCCACTTTTCATTTTGCCTCAGAGATGCAGTCAGTCAGTTGAGTGTCTGGAACAAATGAATTACACACAAGAGCAGGTCATTCAAATATCACCGGAGACTGGCAAGCCTCAGGTAGGAGTTTAGAAATAACAGAATATCCCTTTGTTGGTCTAGCTGTGGAAATTTCAGCCAAAAACAGGTTCCTGTTAATGAATTAGCTTGTGGTTAATGAACACCATCTTTCACGTATTCCAATCGTAACATAGTTAGGGCTGTGATCCCCTGACCTTTTAGTGGACCTTTCTGTGTGTGACTGTGATTTGGTCAGGGTTTGGGGGTTTGACCCACGGTGACCCCATGGTGTGTATGTGTGTGTGTGTGGGGGGGGACGCTAGGAGACAGTGTGGATCTCCCTCAGGATCTCCAGAGGAATGCAGCACCAGATGGACCTGATGGAAAACACATTCCATCTTCTTCCTCCTTCTCTTTTCTCCTCCTCTTGTCTGCTTCATCCTCTGGTGTCGCTCACTGTCCACACTCGCCACTTTTTCTTGCTCCTATCCCTCTAGTCTCCCCCCCCCTACACCTCCACACCTCCCGTCTGTCTGTAGCAGTGGAATGTTTGCATTCCTGAACTCCTCGGGGCACGGTGTTTTGAGGCGATGTCATGGGAGAAGTAAGGCTCGCAGGGAAAGACGAGGTGGGGGCTTTGCATGTGTTAGGTGGAAAGAGAAGGAAATATTCTGTTGTTCATTTTAATGTGGAAATATTTCTGCCCTCGTGTGTGTTGCTGCTGTCAAAGACGCAGTATTTTCTCATTTTGTCAGGATTTTTTAGACTACCACTAGGAAAGAATGGGGGAAATGTTTGGCCTTTATTTCCAATGGATCCTCTTTCTATGTGTGTGTGAGTGTGCAGGCAGTGTTTATCAGTGATCTGTGTGTGTGCTGTTCTGTGCTGGTATGCTGAAACAGGGCTGGTATGTACAACATGTTAAAGCAGGTTGCAACTACCGCCCTACTGACAGGCCCACCTGTCCAACATGACCACACACACCCACACACACTCGTGCTCTTTGCCAAGAACATGGCTTGTCCATACGCATGTGTACACACACACACTTTAAGGCTACAGCTTCTATTGAGAATGATAGTGGCTTCGATACCGGCTTATCTCCCTGTGTTTCTGTGTTAAATATGTCTGTCTTGTCATGTTCCATGTTATCTCTCAGGAGATAAATGGTGTTTCTGTTGCCACCGGTTGCGGTTGTGTTGCATTTTTTGGGTGAATGTATGTGTGCAGTGCATATCATGTTCGGGCACATCATCACCATAGTCCAGCCTTAATGGAGGTGTTGGAGAATGAGGTGAACTCTTTCTTTTTTCCTTCCTATTGTTCAGCTTCTGTTTCTATCTGCTCTCTCTTCACCTCTCTGATCCCTTAGCCCTGTCCTTTATTTTTCCTGCTTTCATTCTTTCCACCAATCACAGAGCTTGGACCAGGTTGCCTTGACCAATGCCACCATTCTGGATGGCAGCGGGGGCGGGCCCAACGGTTCCCTGGCTGGCTCACTGGGCTCTGTGGCTGTCTGTCTTCCCTCTGAGTCTTCTCTCACTGACTCTCTCCACACCTCAGCGGTGAGCTCACAATATGGAGAGACAGAAGGACAGATGTTGGAAGCAAAAGCGGGACACCTTGTCAGAATAGATAAGGAAAGACTAAAACATCTCTCCAAAGATAGATAATAAAATGACCTCTTCCTGTAGCAGATCTGAATTAGATTACAGCAGTGTATCGGTGTTCAGACGATAACATAGTGACTCATTCACTTACTGGCATCTTGTTGTCATTATCACTGCCCACAAACTGTCTGCTGTCTGATTATTGGTCTTAAAAGAAACCTAGTAGAGCATCTTGTACTGCATGTTCTTTTTGCCAGTAAATACTATCTATTACCTTTACAAAAGATGCACACCAGTGCCACCTAGTGGTCCTGATGATACTGAGCTGGGAGGCACACCGCTCACTGTAGCAACACTAGACCTTGGCTAGCTGCTATCTGTCCTTAGCCACACTTTGATACTTGACGTCTATCCCACCCTTAGCAAACACTCTGTGCCCCTCTCCGCTCCCTTATGCCGTGGTTTGTGTCCCTCCTGTTTTCCCGTAGAGCGAGAGCGCGAATGACGAGGGCGGGGAGGGGGAGTACGTGAACCTGTACTCATCCAGCCAGGCCAATGGGGAGCTGCCTCTCTCCCTCAGAGTAAGTAGCTGACCGCCAAGGTTTAAAGGTCGATTCCATTCACATCTCCCATCACTTCAGGATATGAATCAGTTGAAACGCAGCGGAGGGTCCGAAATGAAAAGTCTGCTCGAGACTGACAGCTGTTATCGCTCGTGCCGTCGAGAAGTGGGAACCAGCAGCACTTATTGATTCATCTCTTGAATTGATCGAGCTGAAATGGAATTCGAGTGGAGCCAAACCTGACTGAGCATGCCTTGAGATTCACGGGCCTGCCTGTGAGGGACTCATGTGCTGTGATGGTGTCCGTCCATATGTTGTTCTGATTGCCTGGCTGGTGATTACTGTCCCTGACTGTGCTTCAACTGTAACTAGCATTTAACCTTGTTCTGATCTAACACCTGACATGTTGCTGCTCCAAAAGGGATTCTCAATGGTTCACTGGTTTTCAATTTTCCAATAACATTCCCCATAACAGCTTTTGAGCCCCTGTGCATGTGTGACTGTGTGTGTGTGTGTGTGTGTGTGTGTGTGTGTGTGTGTGGTTGTGTCAAAATTCCTTCGTGCCATGTGACTTTGGGTTTGATTTTAGGCATGTGAGGGTGTGGTACGGTGCAGTGCTGTGATTGAGTGAGTGAGAGAGGGACGAAAAGAGACAGTGAATGGGTGATGGTCGTTGCAATTTACATTTGGTGCAGTGTCGGTGTGTGTGATTTCTACCTTCTGGATAGAGTGTGTGTGTCTTTAATTCTGTAATGGGTCTGTTCTGTTTGGGTTTTTTCCTTGCTCACACTGAGGAAAAGCTGCATTTTACCCAGTGGCCTTTCAAATCTAATCCTAGTTAACAGTAATAGGAGTAATGTCCTCTGTAAACAGTATTTGAAGCATCCATCTTTCTCTCCACCAAATGTGTTGCATGAGGTCTTGGTGGTTCATATGATCTCATCAGTAGCCTTCTGTCATTGCATGGAACCATTCTCCGACGACATTGACCGAGGTTTCATGCAGCCTGCGGATGCTGATATTACTTTTCGCTTCCTCGACTAGGAGACAATCACGGCTGACGATGTGCTTCAAGACCCCGCCCCTCAGATGCCCTCCTCCAATAGCAAAGAGGCTCTGGACAAGGAAAGGTAAGGGCCACCGTGAGGGTCATCAAATACAAGTGATACCAGATAACAAGCCATTTGAGATCTTGTAGTAAATGCCATTGGTGCTGCAGAAGGTTGTGTGAGTGTTTTGTGAATATCTGTGCTGATGATGGTGGTCGTGTGTTTTTAGGAGGCAGAAGTCAACAGAGTCGGCTGGGAGCGATGAGGAGGAGGTGGACGAGCTCTCCCTCATAGACCACAAGGAGATCATGAGCAGAATAACACTAAAACAAGAAGTAAGACAACTGCCATTATGGAACGCTAACATGCAAAGTGCATTTTGTAACGTTACACAAAGCTCAGGCTTTAGTTTACTGTGAGTCACTCTGAGCTGCACCAGTCGTAGCCATTGCTGCCCTCTGGAGTCGAGCTTCAGAAATTGCAGAGCTAAAAAAAATATCTCCCCCCTCTTTCTTTTTTCTGTTTGGTGCAGTCTGATAGACAGATGTGTGTGTGATTATGTGCAAATGCTGGTCTTCACTCTGCAAGGTTAGGGGCAGAGGGACAGCAGCGATTTAAAAACAAAACAAGATAGGGAGAGATCAAAAGAAAAAGGAGAGGAGATTCATGGCCGCTGGTGACATTTACAGCTGTAATAGAGGATGTGTTGAAGTGCTCTGGTGGTGCTATCATCATACACTGGTCTCTCTTTTTCTCTGTCATCAGTGGAGCTGGTGCAGGACAGGGAGAGGTGGGGGCCATTCAGAGGGGGGGGTAGGCAGGGGAGGGGAGGAGGACAGAAAGGCGCAAGCTACATTTTGGGCTAGACTGCATTCCTGCCTTAATCCTCATCAACTCTATCTAACCATCTATCTCTTTCTCTTCCTCTATCTCTGTCCAACTGTTCATCTCTCCCACCTCCCTCCATCTCTTTCTCTCTCTCTCATTCATTTTCTGTGATTCTCTGTGCCTCGCCTGCTCTCTCTCTCTCTCTCTCTCCCTCCCTCTCTCCCTCTCTCCCTCTCTCTCTCTCTCTCTCTCTCTCTCTCTCTCTCTCTCTCTCTCTCTCTCTCTCTCTCTCTCTCTCTCTCTCTCTCTCTCTCTCTCTCTCTCTCTCTCTCTCTCTCTTTCCCAGAATGACGATGGCCCTGACGTTCGTGCTGGATCAGGAGATATTCTGTTAGTCCACGCCACAGAAACAGACCGCAAAGGTACAGTACAGGACACATTATGACTCAGGCTCACCCACATTTAGCATGTATGTTACTGTGCTTCTGGGTCACTGGCACTGCCTCATTTTGCTCTGCAATCATTCTATATTTAACACTGTGATTGATTTTTTTGGCAAAGTGTGATTCTGTAGTTTGACTGATGTGCGATTACTTTTTAGTCTCGTCTTATCTGAGTACTTGGATCAATTTAGAATTGCCTTAATCTGTTTTTGGTTTAGTTATTTGCTGTGTGTCAGTCTGGGTGTGTAGCATTCCTTTCTGACTGTATTTCATGATGTGTTTTCAACTTCAGCTGAATAATTGAGGACTTGTGCTGAATGTCAACTGAAATATGCTGTTCTTTTCCCTTTTTGCTTGACAGATCTTGTTTTGTACTGTGAAGCCTTTCTGACTACATATAGGACATTTATAACCCCTGAGGACCTCATTAAGAAGCTACACTACAGATATCCTTTTCAAACCACTCAACATGTCACTCAGCTTAATTACTATTTTGTTGACAGAAAACTGTTTTTCCTGCAGTTTATTTATTGCATAGTGATTTTTGTAAGCCTTAATTTACCCAGGAAAGACTTGCTGATCCTGTATGCTCTGAGTAATGCCCTGCTTCACAAACATTCGTAGCTGGGAACTCCCCACTACACCTACAGTCTTCCACTGACGGCTACTGAGCAACTCCACAGGAGCTTTTGGGGATTATGTGCCTTGCTCAATGGCACTTCAGTGGCAGTTATTTAAGAGAGGGGAGAGAGTGTCTCAATCATATTTCCCTCCCAGATTTTCTCAGCTGGGATCCAAACTGTGACTGTCCAGTCACAAACTTGCTCCTCTGACCTTAAGTCTATGTCTGCCCCATGAATTATTGTCTAACACAGTAAGAATGATGTTTGCAATATATTGGCTAAAGATTGATGCTGAAACTTTGAAACTGTCTCCATCACTAAGTGAACCACATGCTATGTCCATGCTATGTTCATGTTTTCTGAACTGGAGTCCATCCTATAAAAGAATTGAGGGGAAGTTAATTCTTTGTTGACAAAAAAGCTTTGTTGACAAAAAATGATATGACAACAACCTTGACTGGAAGATATTGTTCAAATATTGCTTAGCCCAAAATGAAGTATGAGTGTGTATTTTGCATGCTAGAGTTTAACTTTATTTGAATGTTATACCTTCTCAAAAATTGTGTGTGAAAAGACCCAAAATAATTCTTAATTTCTTATTTTGTAGTATAACAAAATTTGCTAAAAGAGGAGTGATGAAACTTTTAAACTTTACAGTATTGTAAAATGCAGATCTAGGTGTGTTGTCATTCTCCTTGACCACAGAGCACATATACTAGGTTCTGCCACAGTCCGGATACCTTCAAAAAGCGAGTCAGCAAAAACACATTCTTTGTGCTGGTTCGTGTGGTGGATGAGCTGTGGTGAGTACGACTCAACGTTTCTGTCCTTAATCTAGAGCAGAGCTTTTCAGAGTGTGAGGCACACCTCCTCAGGGGGGCACAAGACAGTAGTAGATGTGGAGTGTAATGGAGGAATACGTTTTCTGGCAGTGAACAAATGAATACATGCTGTTTGTCATGTAATTTATTGGAAAAATGGCTAATGCTGACATTTTAAATAGGCCTATTCTTTCCCTTGTTGAAACAAAACCCATTATTTTGCTTTTACATCCAAGCAAAGTTTGTTGTGAAATGTTTTTCAAAAGTCTATTTGTTTGATAAAGCAACAGTGGTATTTTAGCATCTGGAGAACATAGGGGATGCTTGTTAATAATTTGATAAAATCAAATGTATCCTAACTCACTCTGGTCTGTTTAAGCGAGCTGAGTAGCCCGCTGTGAAATAGGCTATGTAATCTCCCATGGAGATATTTAAATCTGTCCATTGACCTCTTGTGATTGGCCAAATTTAAAGGTTTTCAAGACCAGCACAGGTGGCAGAGGGCTGTAGTAGCGGCTAACCTAAGTGTCAAAAATATGA
This sequence comes from Centroberyx affinis, assembly GCF_046629955.1. Taxonomy (NCBI): domain Eukaryota; kingdom Metazoa; phylum Chordata; class Actinopteri; order Beryciformes; family Berycidae; genus Centroberyx; species Centroberyx affinis. Next base: position 244,706 of record NW_027279013.1, on the reverse strand, counting down.
TGAAACATATAGTGCGATTTTGACTGCATCTGATGGGATCTGCCAATACTCAATGACCACAATGTTTCTACTAAGGTGCTGACTAATAACACCTCAATACCTGGCAGACTGCACGTAAACTTACTTTCATGAATGATTAATTGATGCTGACGGAAAATTATGAGGCAAGGTTGTTTGGTTGTTTTTCATTTTTGCATTTGTGAAAAGGAATACTTAATTTACTTTAGTACATATTGACAGTGTCAATAATGTACATTTTAAAAATAAAGTTTCATCTTCCCTATGTAATAAAAAGCTGTGTAAAATAGTAGCCTATAGCTAATAAGCATCATGTGCCAAGTGAAGAACCATCCTGTAATGGGATTCACAGTTATATACTATTTCTGTATCTGAAATGGTTCTTGTATTTGTGAATAACTACCAAGGCTCTGATCTGTGATGCCATCCATCAAAAGACCACCTGAAGCTAGACCACTGACAATGAATTGGAGTCTGTTTATTTTGGAACTATTTTGAGAAAAGCCAAGCTTTTGAGCAAAACAGGTTTTACTCATAACTAGAAAACATGCCCATATCCCTGCAAAATCACCCTGGTCTCTATGTTCCAAGGACAAAGCCAGTTTCCTATTTAATGTGAATGGAGCTGTTCCAGATTTGCCTCTCGATTGCATCAAGAGATTGTTGCTTCACTAGTTTCTAGCTTTTGAAGAGAGTCTTTCTTGAACACACATCCACTCAATTATCCAAGATCACAGGAATAGCATTTATGAATCCAATTTTAATGTTTTTTTCTCTTTTAATGGACATTTTATGGTAATGAGCATGCATCAAGGACTGAGTTAACTCCTTAGTTTCTTTCCTCTTTCTGCTCCATCCCAAAACGTTTATTCCTCCCTCCTGTCATTCCCCTCCCCACCAGCCTGGTGGAGTTGACAGAAGACATCCTGAAACAGCTGATGGACCTGGTCTTCAGGCTGGTGTGTAACGGCGAGCTCAGCCTGGCCCGCGTTCTCCGCAAGAACATCCTGGACAAGGTGGAGCAGAAGAAGCTGCTGCGCTACACCAACTCCCTGAAGCCACTCGCTGCCCGTGGCGTCTCTGCCAGGTACTGTGGGGGTCATGGGTCACTTCTCCCTGAGCTCCTCCTGTGAGGCTTTTGTTGATGGTACAGTAGAGCAATACTACTGTTAGGGTTCAGTTTCCCCACACACTGTAAACGCTGAGGGAGAGTTTTCATGTTAAAACAAGTGTCGGCTTATTGATACGATAACAGACACAGATGCCTTAGAGGTATAAGTTGTTGGAGCTTCTCTTGGGCCTTTAAATTCTCAGTGACTGATTAAAAAAATATTGATTTATTTATTGCCTAGTAGACTGGCCATCGGAAACCACAAGGCCACAGCCATTCCCCGATGTAGAATTAGTCTGCTGATGAAGACATCATCTAATGCTGTGTGTGTGTACATGTTGTGTCACCGCAGGCCTGGAACTCTCCACGACTTCCGCAGTCATGAGATCGCCGATCAGCTTACTCTTCTTGATGCAGAACTCTTCTACAAAATCGAGGTACGGTGGCTCCCAGAGAGCCCGGCTTCTGTGTGATTGTGTTGGTTATTAATCCTCCACATTGTTTGTTTGGCATGTTGTTGAATGTAGGCTTTGCCTGGAGGAATGGAGGCTTTGACATGGAGCTCCACAGAGCCGGCCCTGACTTGTTCCTCTCTCTCCCTTTCTTCCTTCAGATTCCTGAGGTGCTGCTTTGGGCCAAGGAGCAGAATGAGGAGAAGAGTCCCAACCTGACTCAGTTCACAGAGCACTTTAACAATATGAGCTATTGGTAAGACCCTCCATGTATAATGCCCTCTGATCTCATCAGGGGCTCTAATGTACATCTCACATTACCCCTTTAATTGTTGCCATTACCCTCCCATTAGTCAGACATTAGACCAGCTTGGTATTACTGGCCTCCCACTCATGCATCTTTCTCACACAACCGCATATAACTATATTCCTCTTTACCCTGTAGGGTGCGCTCTTTGATAATTCAACAGGAGAAAGCCCAGGACCGAGAGAAGCTGCTTCTCAAGTTCATCAAGATCATGAAGGTTAGTTAGCTCACACGTACAAATACTTAACACCATATAGCTTGCTTGCTGTGTGTTGCTATAACATTTATATCAATTTCTTATTGTAGCACTTAAGAAAGTTGAATAACTTCAACTCCTACTTGGCAATACTGTCCGCCTTGGACTCGGCCCCCATCCGGAGACTGGAGTGGCAGAAACAGACCTCAGAGGTGAGACTGGCTGACAGCAGTCATCAGGTTAAGATTAGTGGAGTTACATACAGACCTGCATGTAAAAATAAAGAGTGAGAGATGCCTTGTGCCCAGGAATGTAGAGGTTGAGACCCCCTCCTATTGGTTCTCTTCTCAGGGATTGGAGGAATATTGCACATTGATTGACAGCTCCTCGTCCTTCAGAGCATACAGAGCTGCTCTGGCTGAGGTGGAGCCTCCATGCATCCCATACCTGTAAGTGAACGGATGTGTTGTGTGTCCAGATTCATGCGTCTTGTGCTGAAGCACAACTTGATAGAATGTCATAATTTATTTTCTCTCTTAATGCTCCTCCTCCCAGGGGTCTCATTCTCCAGGACCTGACCTTTGTCCACCTGGGGAACCCTGACCTCATCGACGGGAAGGTCAATTTCTCCAAACGTTGGCAGCAGTTCAACATTCTGGACAGCATGCGGCGCTTCCAGCAAGTGTAAGTTCACTGGGTCTGCTGAAAAGATGCATGTAGTCACTATATATTGTTTAATAGAAGACTGTAGACATAAATCATAGAGTAGTTATCAAAATTGATTTACCAATCGAAATATATCGATAACTGATGCCTACGTTGTTTTTCATGCAATTTTAACAGCTTAAAACAACGCTGTGGTCTCCTCACTGGCAGTTTCTCTCTTTCCTCACTAATGAATTATTGCAGTAATCAAGCCTTGATCTCTCTTCATCTTTCAGGCATTATGAGCTGAAGCGCAACGACGACATTGTGTCCTTCTTCAACGACTTCAGTGACCACCTGGCGGAGGAGGCCCTGTGGGAGCTCTCCCTGAAGATCAAACCCAGGAACATCACCAGGCGCAAGACGGACCGCGAGGAGAAAACCTAGGGCCTGCGGGCCTCTGCCCCGAGGCTCAGCGACTGACCTCCAACTGTGCTTCATGACACTAACTCCACTTTACTACAGACTGAGAAAGACAGATGGAAACTATCTGCTGGAGCTAACGGGAGACTCATTGTGGCGACTACAGAACAAACTACAGTAGACTGAGGAGTGGCCGAGGTTTACAAGGAGCTCTGCTGCTCTGGGAGATTTTTAATTGGGATTACAGTGGCTCTGGCGTTTGACAGGGAGAGATTCAGTGACTATGGTGAGACAGGAGGAAGCCTGGTGCCAAGGAGGAGTGAAGACGCTATCACACAGAGCTGACAGGGAGACGCTAAGGAAATAACCAAAGTCTGCTCCCTGGGCTCTCTGTTTTAGAGTGGAGCTGTTGTGTGTGTGTGAGATTGAGGTGAATGGTCCATTACTCCCCGAGATGCTCCTTCCTCTTCCTTTATGTACGTGCCATTTATTGGTCATCTTCTACACCCCGCCCCTCCCCGACTCTTTGAGTTCCCCCTCGATTAGCAGAACCTCCTCAATGGTCCAGAGCAGCCTGCCATGAACTGTGATGTCAAAACGCCAGCTGCACTTAGAGAGACTGCTGGGGATGCGAGGGGATTTGAACTCGAGGAGAGGATGACCATTAGGGACTGGAACCGATGAGTTTGTTTTGAAACATTTTGTGTAAGAATCATGTATGGTTATGAAATGTATTATATACAGTGCTCCTTTTGTTCTTAAAAAGGATGTTTATGCTAATGAGAAGAGCTTAGCTTCTCCCAAGTGCCATACATATGTGCACTAAAAAAAGCAAGCAAAAACACAAAAAGAGAATTACTAAAGATGCTGTGATCTATGTATGTCATACTGAATCATTGTGTGCCATGTTCAAGTATAGAGAACCATCAGGCAATCAGAATCATGTCCCAGTCATGTCAGTGTGCAAGAGTGTTTGTGTGTGACTGAAGTCCTTGGTGACTTGTGTGTTTGTCATTCCATAATGTGCTGTAGTAAATCATTTTGATTCCTCTTTGGGATAATTGTCAAAACCAACACATCACACTGTGCTCTCAAACTCCAATAAAACAGCTCTGTTTCTATACATACTGTATTGGTCAGAAGCTTCATTTTCTTCCCCAGGATTCAAATATAAATGACACTTTGCCTTTAATACTTCATTTTCATTTATTGTTTTACAATGTGATCAGTGGAAAATGAATTAAAAAAGTTAAGGCATGACTTCAGCTTTGATAGATTGAAAAAAAATGCAGCATTCTATACCAAACTAGGCCTAACACTAAAAACATAAATGAGCGTTTGGCATACATCTCATTTGATTAAATAAGTTATCAAAGAAAATGAAACCAGGGAAAGCAAAAGGACAACCAGTGCATGTGAGTTTAAATATATACACTACTTACTGAGGTGTCAACGAAAAGCAAAGGTCAATATAAACGAAGTAAACCTCAATGTGCAAAACCACGACTAAAATCGACCATTTAAATAACCAGTGTCTACTTTATGTTATATCACCCTTTCAGAAACAGGTGGTCGGACCACAGCGATATTATGAAGAACAAAAGAAAAAAATATGGAAGACAGTGACTTGCAAAGTATGATCTGTGTTTGCGCATAAACCATTTAGTGATGCACCAATAATTACAGGGGAATTATGAAAATGTTGCATCACTACATGCTGAGGACATGGGATTGTGGGTGATTAAAAAGTTGGAGGAGGTGCGGCTGGCGCCCCAGTTACTGACCCATCCTACACCAGATCAGTAGCAGCAATCCCAACTCCAAGCTCATATTCACACTCTAGACAACCATCCACACACACACACTCACACACTCAAATGCACAGACACAATCTCAGTGGGGGCGACTACTGGGCTCCAGCAGGACCCTCTTTCCTGGAGGATTCGAAGCTCCATTCTGCAGGTCGCCCTGCTCAGAAATGGCCCGTTTGAGGCTCCGCGCATGGCTGCTGACAGACCCGCGCTGCCACTTACAGATGTCACCATTCAGAATGTCTTGGATGTGCTGCACGATGAGGTTGATGGCCACTGGTGAGAGATACATGCAGAATAAGGATACAATGAAGTGAAGTGAAGTTGCACAGAGGGTAAGACTCATTAACAGAGAAATAACTTACCCATATTGTCAACTCCTCTTGGAATGATGACATCTGCATACTTCTTAGTCTGAGAAGAAAAGAAAACAATGTAAAAACTGGGGGAGGGGTCACTAGTTAATACTTTCTCAGGTAGGAGAACTGAATGTAATAAACACAGTGAAGAGCAGGATACTTACAGGCAAACAGAACTCTTCAAAGGCCGGCTTGACAAACGTGGTGTATTGAGAGAGAATCTGCTCCAGGTCTCTCCCTCTATTCATGTCTCGCAAAACTACAGGCAAAAGCAGAAGCAAGCAATCAAGTCAAAGCAGTGACAGAACAATATCAGGAATAGTGCTTGTGTGTGTGTGTGTGTGAGAGAGACATCAATACCTCTGCGAGACAGTCTAACATCAGAGTCTGTGTCCACAAAGAGCTTCATGTGAAACATGTCACGCACTTTCTGGGTGTAGAAGACAAGGATCCCCTCAAAGAGGACCACATCTGCTGGATAAACTGTGATTTTGTCCTCCAGTCTGGAAACATGCAAAGTTTTCTTACAGAGGGCATGCTAAGATTAATGTGGAATATTAAGAAAAGTGTATTTCTGCTGAATCAATATGAAACGCTTCCTTCTCACCTGGAATGAGTGACAAAGTCATATGTCGGCACTTCAACCACCTTCCCCTCCACGATGTCCTTCAGGGTTTGGTACATTAACTCATTGTCAAATGCATCTGCAACACATTGCAATAAATAGTAAACAGCATAACCGAGACATATTGCAGTGCATGCAGCATGTACACAATGACCTTGCAATGTACAACTATGATGAAAAAACACAGGGGGAGGGCTGTAAAAAATAAAAAAAATAAAAAAAGCTGGGGCACCAGCCTTCAGACCCATCCTACATCAAGTCTGTAGCAGCAATCCAAACTTCAAGCTCTTATTGAGTCCAGCCACATCCATCCTTCCACTCACACAATCTCAACTGGAGCACCTACTGGCCTGCAGTAACAGCCCTGCACCAATTCAGGGACTGGTCTTAGGTTAGAGGGTAGAGAAGTGTGTGTGTATGTGTGTGTGTGTGTGTGTGTGTGTGTGTGTTGGCTCGAATCGACTGATTGGGCAAGTCTGGTCGAAAGTCAGGGCCTACCTGGATGGTCAAAGTTGTACTGGCCCTTCAGTGCCTTCGCCTTCTGGTCTGGGGTTAGGACTCTGTAGAAGCTGTCCTGGCTTATGATAGCCACCTTCCTCTGGCGGTGGTCCACCTTGTTCTGGCCCAGGAGCTCCATGATCTTGGCACATACTGTGGACTGTGGCACAAAACTTCCTTCACTCAAGTATTGTTGTGTATGTTTCTTATCATGCTTTGTGATTAAACGGGCAAGGGCAAAGTAAAATGCAACTTATGATAGCTGTTGACATTCGTGGGTGACCTGTCCAGTCCCGTGTTTATCAGCCGGCAGCGGCACTGACATGAATTTGAGAGGAAGTTGACAACCTCACGACAGCAGTTAGCTGTGTGAAGCTTTAGGCGGTAAACCGCCAAAGGACTTATGATGGCAAAAGCACTTAACATTAACAGAGCTGAAATGCAATGTCCCTGTCTTGGTAAAGAAAGAAAACATTCAAGGAGGCACGGGGGCGTGCCCGGTCGTTTGACAGTTTCAGGATTAGCGCTAGTAATGCTGTTATAACTAGCTAACTAAGCTAAGCTAGTAAGTGCGACCCGGCTAATATCCTGCTCCCCGCAAGAGATCCTCTATCTGAGAAATCATTCACCTTGCCGCTGGCAGTTCCTCCGCTAACCCCGATCAGGAACGGACGATGTCGCGGCCTCTCTGCCTCGACCAGGGGTCCGAGAGCAGCCATCACAGGCCAGCAGGATACAGGACTAGTAGCTAGACTGTTAGCTCGCTAGCTGAACCAACAACGAACTCTTCTCGCGAGACTTCAGTGGTGCGCTTTCAACCCAGACCAAAAAAAAAAAAAAGAACTTAATTAACTCGACACCTAACAATAATAATAATACTAATAATAATGATGATTTTTACATGATTTTTTACATTATTAATGATACCTTGTTCATTAAAGGTTTTAAACACCCTGTACTCTTCATAGACTGAAACAGGGCCTCTACCGCTGCACTTTTTTTTGTATATTGTAGTTTTGATACCTTCTATCGTTCTTGACTTGATGCCTTTTCATCTTTTTCTCCAGTAGTATCTCCAGTAGACTTAATGATTCCCTAAGAACGCCAGGCAAGTAACATTTACTGTTCACACTTGTATGTGACATGTTTGAAAATTTGAAAATGAGTTTACATTGGCTTTTACTTTGTTGTATTTGCAATAAAGGCAGTAGCTGGGAATATGGTAAAAACAATAAGGATTACATTTATTATTAAAAACTAAAATACTCTCACAATATACATACATAAACACAGTATTACAATTTTTGTGGGTCATCGTCTGTTTTTTCTGTGTCTTGACCATGCTGTGTGTCTTCACTGGACTCTTCCACCACTATCTCTAAAGCAGCATTTCCTTCAATCCTCTTCACCGTCTCTCCTTTGGCTGCAAGAATTTCCTCGATGTTTCTGAAAGTATAGAGAAACATGGCATATGATTCATTCAGAAATATAAATACAGTTCTTGGTCAATCTAATGCATTCCATGCACATGCTCACAGGATCACACAGGTGCTATGTTTGTCCCCTCCCCCAGTGTTTTGTGATGAATTCCACTTGCCCCTGACACCTTTAGTTACATCCTTTGCCCAAACAGATTTTTTTTTAAACTGAAACTCAAATTCATACTTTACAATGTCTCAAAAGTGCACTTTAAATACTTTCTGCTTTATTTTGCATCTGTCTCAACAAGCTACATCTTTAATTTTGAAGGAGATGTTGCTGCTGTCAAACACTAGCTAGTAATTTGTTCCCACAGACATAAATAGTGGACTCTTGACAATGTTCTAGATGCACTTTGAATAGGATTAGAGTCAACAGTAGCATCAGCAGCAGTATCTGAAAAACACAACATGACACTCAAATACTGATACGTAAATGGGCTGAATCGATAAACAGTATGGGTGAATGTAAAGAGAGAGGCTAACATGGTTAATAAGAAAGCCTTTTTTAATGCAATCATACCCTCTTTTATGGTTATGATTTTGATACCATTATGACAACGCATGCTTGTTGGCTCTCAGAGACTCAAACCCCCACTAACCTCTTCCCCTCCAGGTCAGAGAACCAGCCCAGGTTATCAGCAATAATGTGGTGCTTCTCACACCCTGGACAGGTCACTATAACGACCCCCTTGTGGTAAGCCACCTTGGATATTCTCTTCGTCGATCTGGTGGAGCAAACCTGCAACACACAGATGTGACAAATGGGTTTTTGTCGCAGAGCAGTGGTTCTCAAAGAGGGGGCCGGGGACCACCAGGGGTAATTGAAAGGGCACCAGGGGGTCCCCAACAAACTGATCAATTGTTAAACTTCACCATTATTTCATTTACTTTCATTCATTTACATTTAAGTTAACACAATTAGAGAATGTAGAAGAATGACTGTTTTGATCATAGTTTTCATTGTTATCTCTCTACCTACAATACAGATAGTCATGGAATTCTGAACAAAATCATATTTAAAAATAAAAAATATTCTCAGATTTGGCTCAAAGAGACAAAATCTCATCAAATGGGGGTCCGTGGCTCTGATGTGTACTAAATGTGGTTGGGAATCACTGTTGTAAAGACTGCAGCAACACTAGACAACACTAGACAAGTATGCGACCTCTGGTACCTTGCAAGTGTAAACTAGCTGGTAATGTGTTGACTGAATCTGTCCAACGGCGTCACTTCTGATGCTTGCTGTAGTTGACAGTCCTCTTCTACTCAGACCAGGTTCGTCTCTGTAAGCAGCCGACAAGATGGACCAACCAGGCTGGCTGTGTGTTGGGAGCTGCCTTGTTTTGGCTGCTGTGGACGCTGGTCCTCCTGAAGCCCGACAGCGGAGTGCAGCGCCCGGTCCGGTCGGTGTTGGACCGGGGCGAAAACACCGCAGGGCCCGGCTGACAGTCTGCACTGTCCTCGGAGTAACGAATGAACAAGCGGGGGAAAGACACCTGTGTAAAGCCATCATGCTAGTCGTTGTGTTTAAGGGCATGATAATAGTTGCAGGCGATTTCATCAACGTGTGTCGCGATTTGATGACATCACAGAACAATGTTTAGCTTCCGTTTTGGCGTCGAAAGCCAGTGAGAGAACAGATGTCTAAATTTGTATAAAACTTCGTTAAGACGAGATGATAAACACCAACTAGATGAGACTTTTTTTTTTACACTCCACAGGCTTATACCACTGTACATAAATGGTGTAGCTTTTGTTCTACTTTTTTCTACAGGTAGATGGCAGCAACACGCTTCAGTTCGTCTAGTCGCAGGAAACATAATAGTAGAAGAAGTAGAACGCGGGACTACGGAAGCCTGTGGTGGTTGTTGTCAGTCAGCATCAACAACCATAGCCTGTAGAAAATAAGGCAGCAACCAGTAAAGTGACCAAACAGCAGCATATAAACTACTGCAAACAATGCAGGCCAAACAGAATTAATTGCATTACTTAACTTAATTTACCATAACTTTGTTAAGTAATATTATGTAGGCATGATCGACGTAAAAGTATGCGAAACGATACAAGAGGTCAATGACCAGATCAGGCAGTTTGAGTTGTCAACTTGCACCAAGTATGTTGTTAACGGAGTGGACAAGGGCTACAGTACGCCGAGAGGTGAGTCCGGATTGGTTCTGCTGTACTTACCTACACAGTTTGCTTTGTGTTTTCATGCCTAACTTGAATGTTTGGGTCATCCCAGAAACTGACACTCACTAAGGCACTGTGTATTATGCCACTACTGGTCTCTTCTTGTCGTTTTCATTTGATTAGTTATTGCAGTATCCCACGAAAGCTGCAAACAAATGAGGCAAGATATTGGAAGATATTGGCAGTAGTTCTACTGGGACTGAACATATTACCAAAATATATGCACCACTACCTTAAAACCTGAAGAATGTAATGGCATTTACAGAGGAATAATAACACAATTCAACATGTGTGTAAGGCTGGCTTGTGTGTTTGCACATTTACATCAGTGGTGTCCCGCATATCATGGAGGGCCAGGATTATGCAGGTTTTCATCCCAACCAAACACTATACCAGCTGATTTCACTGATGTAAAACTCATGAATTCATGGTGGCTGTCACATACAACCATATTGTGTCAGTCATGGAAGCAAGACCAGCTGTCAGTTGTATAATTTAAAATCTGATCTGCCACGCTGTAGGAGGGCTGCACTTCAATTTACAATTGGGATAATGTTTCAGCCTTTAAGTGAGGCAAAATAATCAATAAAAATCATTGTTTTTAATTCAGCAGATCTATGGAAGTCTGCAAGGTCCAGGATGAGGGTGTTCTGGGAGTGGTGTAACGGCAAAGATACCCCCCTCATCCCCTTTGATGGAATCCCTTTTGTGTTTGTGGGACGCAAGATGATGGGCTGTCATAGGGGGAAGGACAAACACGCCAGAAAGAAGCAGCAATATGCCGACAAGGTGACTTAATTAGGGCTGGGCGATATGGTTGAAATCAATATCATGATAATCATGAGGATTTTTCTTGATATCAATATATATCACGATATAGTTCATGTATGCAAAATCACGTTAAATAATCAAATTAATGTTCATCTCATTGAACCTAATGGTAATGTTAGGTGTGATGTCAAACAAAACAGAAATATTCAAATAATATTCCTACCATACCTCATTTTATCAGAGTTTCTAAGTAAAATTTGCTTGTCATCATCAATTTAGACAGCAGAAATGTGTGTCACGATATCAAAATATCTTCATATCATCACGATATGATTCCACTGAAAGACGATAAACGATAATATTGAATTATCGCCCAGCCCTAGACTAAATAGTTATTCTTTGCTGATAGAATATACCTGAGGCTTCAGAGCGGCAGCAATGTATATCGACCGTATTTATGTTAAACATCCCTATTTCTTGTTTTACTGGAGGTTTTGACCAGCCTTGTACTGTGTTGTGTTCTACCAATAGACATACTAATGGATTTTCTGTGCTCCCCTATGTCTAACCTGATCCTTAAATATGGTGATGTTATTCTCGTCTGCTGTTCCTGTCTGCAATCACTCAGAGAGACAGGGAGAAGCAGGAAGGTCTGTACAATGGCAAGAAAGGAAGAAGGCATCTTTTGATTAAAACCAAGAAATTATCTTGTCCTGCCTTGATTGGAGTCACACGCATTGCCAAGTTCCCTGGATTCAAGGTACTGTAAGGCCAATACAGCCGGGATGCTATATGAAATAAAATTGTATTAATGTAAGATGCTGGAAACTACAAAATATGCAGCTATATTTATCTTACCCCTTGGTCTAAAGTCCCTCCAAAATAGACTTGAGGTTTGAATTGATTCTTTTCAGCTGGATTAGACATTGTGTGTATATGCAACTTGTTTGCCATGTTGCACATGATAATAACTTTATAATATTAACTTTATTTGTGTAGCACTTTGCAATACAGGTAAAGTGCTTCACAACATTAAAAACAGTTAAATAACAATACAATACAGTTCCTAGATTAGATACTCCTGTTAACTGGAGGATCGAAAAGATGAAAAAGTTTGAATTCGGCACCTATAGTCACTACAGATGGTATGAGTCAGAAGATTAGTACAATTCTAAAAATTCTTAAATTTTTAGAAATTAAATTCTTTGTATGTGTTTGTTTGTGTCTTCTGATTTTCCTCCCTGCAACAGTTGGACAAGGCAGATAAGATGCGTGAGAGAAAAACCAAGTCAAGGGCGCTCAGAGTTGCCCTTCAGACTGATCCAGGCTCAGTTCAGTGGCGAGACCTTTACTTCATCAGGGTCCCGCACCTCTCTGACCATGTTGGTCATCCCATTGACGAGGTAAAGAAAAAGTCATGCTGACATTTTTGATATTTTGCTTTGAAAACTGCTGAGAGTTTAAGGTGTTAGATATGAGGAGTGTTACCTGGGCATAATATTCTGATGCTCCATGTTGATTTCTATTTTTTTTTTTTATCTTCACCTAACCTTTTTCCTGCTCAGGGGGAAGAAGAAGTGGATGACAGGGTTAGAGCTTTGATCAAAGACAAGGTGAAAGAAGGTGTGACAAAAGTGGCGGAGGTAAAGAAGCACATGGTTCAGTTTGTGCAGGATGAGCTCTTTCCAGACTCTGCTCCACCGCAGCTCAGAGCGTTCTTCCCCAAGGAGAAAACCATAAGGAGCATTATGAAGCAGGCCCGAACCGAGATACACTTCACCAGGATTGACTTGGCTAACCTGCTGGTGAGGCATCTCTCTCTTTCTCTCTATGTCTTTCTCTGTCTGTCTTTCTTTCTTTCTTTCTTTCTTTCTTTCTTTCTCTATCTCTCTCTTTCTTTTTCTGTCTCTGTCTCTATCTCTCTTTCTGTCTCTATCTCTGTCTTTCTTTCTCTGTCACTGCCTCTATCTGTCTTTATTTCTCTATCTCTGTCTTTCTTTCTCTGTCACCGCCTCTGTCTTTCTTTCTCTGTTGCTGCCTCTATCTCTGTCTTTCTTTCTCTGTCGCTGCCTCTATCTGTCTTTATTTCTCTATCTCTGTCTTTCTTTCTCTGTCACCGCCTCTGTCTTTCCTTCTCTGTCGCTGCCCCTATCTCTGTCTTTCTTTCTCTGTCGCTGCCTCTATCTCTTTCTTTCTCTATGTCTTTCTTTCTCTATCTCTGTCTTTCTTTCTCTGTCTGCATCTCTATCTCTGTCTTTCTCTATCTCTGTCTTTCTTTCTCTGTCAGTGCCTCTCTATCTGTCTTTCTTTCTCTATCTGTCTTTCTTTCTCTGTCTCTGCGTCTCTATCTCTATCTTTCTTTCTCCATCTCTCTGTCTTTATTTCTCTTCTCTTTCTTTCTCCGTCGCTGCCTCTCTATCTCTGTCTTTCTCTCTCTATGTCTCCGTCTTTCTTTCTATCTCTCTCTTTCTCTGTATCTGTCTGTCTTGTGTGTGTGACTCTCACTGTTTCATATGCTCTGTCTGCCCCAGGGCCTTGCAGAGAGTTGGAAGCAGCAGGCTCCAAAGACAAACTTCATGCTAGGAGTTCATTCGGAGAGCGAGAACCTGCTGCTCTGCTACCAAACTGACTGGCAGCAGGACCTGCTCCGACTGTACGGCAGGGAAGTGTGTTTCCTGGACGCCGCCTACAGGAGAACGCAGTTTCCTTTGCCAGTTTACTTTCTGTGTGTGCGCAGTAACATCAGCCTGATGGTGGTGGGGTTGTTTGTGGTGCAGACCAACAGCGCCGAGGCACTGATGGAGGCTTTGGGGATCTTCAGGCAGTGGAACCCGGCCTGGATCCCACACTACATCCTCACTGAGGACTGCCCCAAGGAGATGGTGGCCGTGGAGACTGTGTTCACAGGTGAAGAATTCAGCTGGGTAGTATGTGGATTCTTATATTGACAGGATAGCCGTGCATTGTTCATTTTTTGGGGAATTCAGAGTTTCTTTCAAGTTTTCTTTCTTTTTGATTTACTGTCTAAATTTCAGGCTGTCAGGCTGTGCTCAATGATCACCTGCGAGAGAAAACATGGACACAGTGGTTGTGCAATGGGAACCGTACCATTGTTAACCACACAGAGATCTTAAAGATGATGTGTGCCATAGCCGGGGCGCTGACAAAGCAGGAACACCAAGCGGCACTGAAACGGCTACAGGAGAGCTCCATCTGGAAGAGACCTCTGTTCAAAAACTGGTTCACAGACAAGTGGCTGGCAGAGGAAAAGGTTAGCACCGAATGTCAGTTACTGTCAGAAGGAATTGTTGTTTAATTGTAACCATTTTATCTCCCTTTGTGTTTACATGAAACAAAGAGAAGTTATGCAGTAAGGCTGTGATTCAGAGTGGAGTTAATTCCGGTACTCAGACCTCAGACTTATCTGTGGAATTAAGCACAGCTGCATGCATCAGGTGGAGGTTTGGAACCTTGTATGAAAATCACAAAACATTTTTTGTAGGCCCCTAGACTAAAACAAGTTGGGAATATAAATGACCCAATGTGACTACTTCATAATAATTCAAATCTCTCCCAGTTCTTCTTCAATTGATATTTGTATGTCTTCTAAATGACCCACATGGATACTAATAGCTTTATCTCTCATACACAAAACAATGTTAATCCTCTAAACTTCAACACAAACCGCATTAAATTTCAATATGGTAGGTGGATTTGTACATAAATGGAACAAATTTGTATGATAACTATTAAACTAATTATAATGATAGTAGCATAAAGCTTTCTAGACAAGTGTGAGCCAGAAGGAGGATAGAATTAAATGATTGGAAATCCATGAATAAAAAATCATTAGACTGTTGATCTGCATTATGTTTGGCTGTCTGCATGGATTGACAATGTCAGCAGTGTTTCTCTCATATGAAGCTGATGTTAGGTGACAGCCTAGTCACTTAACACTTAAACCCAAGATCAAATTTGCCAGTCTATTATTGGATAAAAATAAAACAAGCCAGGCAGGCAAATACGTAGCTCCACATAATTTATTGAAAAAACACCCATTGCCTAAATTATGACATGTTATCACACAGTTTCCTCAATCAGTAGAGGCAATATAGGAAGCACATCTAACACAATTTCTGGTGAAAATGAAATAGACAGTGGTACAGTCATAAATTAAAATAATACATACTCAGTATTCATACTCTAGTCTCAGTTGTGGGGATCGAACCTGTCACCTTTTGGTAATGGGACAGTCAGTCTAACCCCTAGGCCACTCTGTACTATGAGTGCCATTGTTGGATGTGCGAGACGCATTGAAAACCCCATGCCCCAAAAACTAGGCATCCAGGGGCATAGGCACTACAAACTCCTGATTTCAATATTTTGGATAAGTTAAGCAACTGTGCAGCCCAAATCTGAACACAAATAGCTTTATCTCGTTTATCTCCTGTCTTATCTGAAAAACCTGCGCACATGACCCAAGTCATACAACTCTGAAAAAACATACTGTATGTACTCGATGCAAAAGAGGAAGTTGAACCGTTTGCATCTTCTGTTTTATTGTGTCATCATAACGTACCACAAGGATGAGATATTTTGTAACAACATACTACTTATTTGACAGAAATGTTTTTGTCCCCTGTTCTTGCAGAGGTGGGCAAATGCGGTAAGAGCTGACATAGTGAACTTTGTCTCTCTGATGAATCAAGGGGTGGAGTTGCAGAGGGAATTTTTCAGTCATAAGCTGCTAAGAGAGCATAAAGAAAAGAATCTAAGTGAAATGCTGCAATTTCTGGTTGACGACTACTTTCCGCAGATGTTGATGAGGTAATTGCACATTTCAGTTTGAGCATTTGGGGGCCGAATTTGTGTCAAATTTATGTCTAAACAGATATATTAATTTATTCAATGAATGAACGTCTCCTTCAATCATTGTCACTGACAGCAAGAATACTTTGATAATTTGTCTGTCTTAACCCTTTGCTCAATCTCTTAAATGCAGGCACACTGATCTGAACAGCAAATCCTCAGAGTTAACCGTCAGTCCGGCAGTGCCGTCCTTTCTGTGGCATCGGCCCAGAGCTGTGGTGGACTGCGTGATGGACAACCTAGATGCAGCGACCCGCAATGCTGCCAAAGTGGAAGAACTTGGTGAAGGAACCTTCAGGGTGTGGCAAATAAAAGATGGGGGTCGATCCTACACAGTCAGCTTTGGAACAAAGTCCAGGATGCCCTGCTGTGAGTGTGAGGTTTGGAGGAGCCAGCGTCTTCCCTGTGAACACTTCTGCCAGGTGTTCAGCTCTGTGCCTCAGTGGGGCTGGGAGAGCCTCTGCCCTAAGTATAGAGACCAACTTCTGCTCACCTTACCCACGACCCATCCCACAGAGACAGATGAGGCTGTTACTGAGATCATCGAACCCATGTCTACAGAATCCCTCTTGGATTTGGTCGGGTCTGCAGATACTGTCTCCATGACTGCACAGTTACCGCCAGCCTCGCAGGTCCCATTACCACCACAAACTCTGTCCACCCCTCAGGCCTCCTCTGTGCCCCAGGCCCCGTCAACTTCACAGGCCCCACCATCCATTGACACCCCATCAGCTCTTAAGCGCCTGTCCAGCCCTCAAGCTCCATCAATCCCTCAGGTCATATGTATGCCCCAATCCCTTTCAACTCCACAGACCGCACTATCCCAAGCAAACCCATATGTTGCAACAACCTCTCAAGCCCCAGCAGCCAAACAGGCTGTAACAACCACAGTAATACCTATCAAACTAGACTCTCAAGCCCCACAGGGTACAAAAACTATCCTGGTCCCTGTAGTGGCCAACAAAATGACACCACACACTCCAACAACTCCAGCTTCTCAAATCCAAACAACACAACAGACCCAAACATTGCCCATGATTATTACAAAAAATAACTTGAGTGGGACTCCTCAGTTTATCCTGGTCACACAAGCTCCATTAAAGTTACTGAATGCATCACCAAGTGTTACACAGCCCACTCCTACAACACAGACTCAGCCAGCTTTATCAGCTGCCCAGCTGCTACACCAAAGGGACGAGCTACAGAAGAAGTGTGCAGCTACACTGAGGGCCATCATGGAGAATGTGAACAAAATTGAGGACATAAAACAGCTCCAAGAGCTGAAACAGAAACTGGATGTTTTGCAGGCACAGTCTCAGAGCTTGTTTTCAAAGGACCCAGGCCCACAGCCAGCAGCACCTGCTACAACTCTTGTAAAGAAGAAAAGGGAGGGGGTGGACATCATTGTGGCCATGCCAAAACGCATCAAAGTACTCTCACCAATTGATGCTGAAAATGTGAAAAAATAACCCTTTGTTTGAGAGTAGACAAGGAACGCACTGTATTGTCATAAAGGTTTTACATCTTATGGATTTAAATCTTTCTGGACATACCAATCAGAACTTACCAATCGACTATTTCATCAGTTTTCTTGCGGTTGACATGATTTACTGGCCAGGTTTTCTGCTCAGTACAAGCTGAAGTGCCACAAAAGCACATGTCTGTCAGTAAAAGTGTATCAAGGGTGTCACTGGAAAAAGCAAGCAGTAGTGTTTGCTGTGCAGCACAACTGTATTTTCTTTAATGGGCTTTTGTCACCTGTGGCTTTGAATCAATATCACTGTTCTCCTTTATCTACCAAACACAACGATGTGCAGTATCCTATAGCCAAGAGGTTGGACAGTATTAGAAATGTTACAGAATTGCACTTTGTGGTCCCAATCATGTGCCATAGTCTATTTCAAATTTTGAATATGTTGGTTAATTTATTTTGTCCCTCATGAAAAAAAATAAAACAATATGTTGTATAGTTCAATTTTATGGGGTGGTAGATGTTTTCAACTTGGTCAAAGACGAAATATACCACTAAAGATCTAGACCACCAGGCTTACCTATGCTGTGGCAGGCTACTGCTGCTGAATATCCATCAAACTCCCTATTCTAGCTTGTGTCTGGTAGGAAATAAGTTGGCTTATAGTAGGCCTACTAAAACATTTGAAGAGGTTTGTTCCAAAATTAGATATCCACCATTTAAAAAAAAAAAAAGACAACCACTCTCCCATATTGACTGCTGGCATGGAAGTTAAGTACATTATGGGCTAGTATTGAATTTAGGTGCCATCTTAAGACATTTGCTTATGAAATAGTTCATTGTTCAAGATAGAATCATTTATATTTTTCAGATATTGCCTGATGAATTTCAGGTAACATTTTTCCAAATGGATATATAGCATTTTGCAATGAAACCCTTCATTCTGATTTCAATCACAATCACCACAATCATCTCTGTCATCAGTAGTGACAAAAACACTGACCTCAGGAGACACCATGCCATATGTGGCAGCACAAATTGTGTGCTGCCAAGTCTTTCAGGTCAACCTGACGGTTTCTGGACTGCCTCTCCATCTTTGGGGGACCAGACAAAGAGAGGACTCTGGAAACTGTGCAATTAATCTTATCAATTATATATAGGCTACATGCCTTAGACAAGGTTCAAATTATGCTCAAGCGAGAATAGCTGCACACTGCTCATCTTATGTTAATGGTATTACATAACCGATATACATAATGAGTGATTAACATGAATTCTGTATTAGTGAGCTATATTTTTAGAGTGGTGTATGTGTATAATTAATCTTGACTCCACTATCCCAGCTATCTGTGCTGTAAGGAGTGACGGCCTTGTGGATGTGCTGCATTGGGCGACTCTCTGACTCTGTTCCCGATCGGGCTGTGAGGCTGAAGGTGGTCTTCATTGTAGTTGTGCAAGATAAATAGGTAAACTAAGAAAAAACACAATTTAATTTAAAAAATAATCAGAGTATGGAGAAGTCAGCCTTTTCTCGATGAGCTTTGAACACAAGCACAAGAAAGTGACATAATGACTTTCCCTTGCCATTTCTAATAACCTGCTGTCTTACAGACAAGGGGCGGCACCAAGGGTAACTTGCGAACTCCACCCCTGAAACATGGGAAGATGACTGCACCCAAACATATCTTTAGCTAACACTCAGCTGCTATTTATCAAGGTACTTCCAGACAAATATAAAAGCAGCAGCCTGGCAACAAAAAATTCAGATCTCTTAATGTTAATGTCTTAAGGTACTCAAAGTGTAGCTTCAGCTGAGGTGTTTAAAGGGTAACGGTACCCCCAGTTTGAGCTTCTCTCCACTTTCACCTCTATCTTTAAAAATGCAAAAAAAAAAAATTATAATAATAATTAAGCCAGACAATTTTAAATCAAATATGTCTCCTAACAGTATACTCATCCACCAGACAGGTTGCTCAATGCAGCTGTCTCCAAGCATGTTCAAACTTGGGTTTTGGTATGAATATAGTGCGCGTGGTATTAATATAATGCATTTACTTTACTTACCAAGTCTATCTCAGAGACTTTGCAATTATAAAAAGACAGTGTACTTCTTCAGCAGCTAAGTGTTAGCTGAGGAAATATTTGGATGATGTTTCAGAGGAGTTTGTGCGTTAACCACGGTGCCCTTATCTGTAGGACAGAGCTAAGGGTTTAAACATTGTGAGGCACTAATAATGTTCCAAAATAATTTACTGTGCCCATGTGTTTATGTGGGAGCAAAACCAGTAGCAAGGTACAAATCCCATGCATTTAAAGATCTAAATCTACAAGAAGTGCAGCATGCACCAGAACCTGTTCACTTTCAATGTTCACGTTTTTTTATTATTAATATTTTATTGTCCACACTGATCAGTGGCATCAGCACCTATTTCTCTTACTCGCTCTGGATCACATGGTACACATGTGAATGGAAGAACAAATCCAATACCACATTTCAAGATCAGATTAGCTAGCATACATATTTTCATATTGCTAGTCAGGGAGCAGATGGCACCTGAGTAAAGTGTTTGCGTTGTAACGTTGTTGAGTCTACACAAGCAAGAACCACTAGGAATTTCTGGTTTGAGAATTTCTTAAAACCTAGATACTTTTTATAAGAAATTTGGGTTAGGGGTTAAAGTAAATATAAGCAGCACATTTAGGGCTAACTTTCTCCACAGAAACATAACGATTCACTTCTGCATCAACAACTAAGTTAAGTAGCTAGGGGACAAAGTTTAAAGCTGATGTATGCAATTACTTTTCAAATATGTCTAAAACCTGTTCAGTGATGTCACATTACTTTGCAAAACCGTTTTGCTGAATTGAAGCCCCCATGTAAAAGGTTTGTTTGCATTTGTAGTGTTTGATAACACTGAACACTAGTGTTTACAAATGGTGGAGTGTTTACAAACATTTATTCTGTAAAACCAAAATGTTTAAAGACCAATATTCTGAGTCATGATTGGTTTCTATCTACAAGCTACTACTAGCTTTAAAGCTAGAAGTGAATTGTACAACCTGCTATGTTTGATCTCTAATAGCCTACTCACCTGACCTTGGTTCTCTCATTTTTGATGCCAAACCTCTTTACACTTTTTACTTTCAAATCTGCTGGTTTGAGCCTTGGCATCAACTTGTGGATGAAAGCTCATCTGAAAAACTCAAAAAACGTACTCCCCATAAATTACTCATCTCAAATAAATTCAGTGGCCTTTTTGACACCCACTTGTGACACTACTCTAGTGCCTCTTTTTAATACCAAGGGCCTTGTTGATCGTTTAAATAGCACTTGCTTGAGCACTCTTGACACTGTTGCCCCTTTTAAGAGCGAGAAAAATCAAGAACATTGGCTGTAAAAAGAGAATGTAGAAAAGATTAACATAAATGGAAGCCTGATAAACCACAGGTCTCCAACAGTATAATGAAGGACTTAATGTTGAAGTATCATAAAGTTGTAAAGAATGCAAGAGTGCCTTATTTCTGTGATCTTATTTCAAAGACCTGTCATAATTCAAAGGTCCGTTTCAATGTTATGTTTTCCCATCTTCCAGCCATATAGGTTTTAGTATTCTTTACCAAAAACACTGAGAATACGTCTCCAAGTATTCCACTCAGTCAGTGGATTTTATCTATTATCAACAACTCTCTAGCCAATGGTACTTTCCCTTCCAGTTTTAAACATGCAGTGGATCAATCTCTTCTCAAGAAACCTCGACCCATGGTCTTCTGCCAGCAACTGGATAATCTCTAACTTGCCTTGTTTATTCAATATTTTAGAAAATCCAAAATAAGAAATTCTGATGTGGTTTTAGAGCACTCCACAGCATAGAAACTGCTCTCCTCAGAGTGACCAATTAACTTATTTTAGCAGCAGATGCCTGGGAGTGTTATAGGCTATTTTAATTATTTTAAATCTCATTGCCACCTTTGACACTGTGTAGACCATTTCATCAGATCACCTGAAAAACTGGGCTGGTGTCACAGACATAGCTGTTAACTGGTTCAGTTCCTAACTGTTTCAGTTTTCAGTCAGTATAGGCAACTCATATTCACACTCAGCAGACACTACATGTGGAATCCCATCAATTCAAGTCAATTTAAAAATAATGGTAATGATAACTAGGTTGGACTAGACGGTAAGGAGAAACAGACTGATGGAAGGTGTAAGGATGCTTTCAATCATTTTTAAATAATTTTAAAGACAAAACCCTTATGTTTGATGTTGATTCTATTAATCTGTCTGTGGTGAGTATTAGCATGAGAAGTGTCATTTTTATCAGATATGGGCCTATATGAATGAATGATGTAAGCAAACAGGGAATATTGGTACTTTACCAAGTATTGTGGTCGAGATTTGAGTGCTGTCAGCAACATCATATACAGCAAGGTAAAACAGATAATGCAATAAAATAAAATATAAATAAGAAATGACAAACTATAACTCTGGATATTTGACTAATTCACATATTGTGCCACAGTGATACACAGGTTTACAGGCTAACAGATGATCATAGTTGTGCCCAAACAGTGCTCAGCCCCAGATTGCTAAAACTCTAGATGAGAGAGGGGGACATAAATTATGCATTCATAACAAAACCGTTTTCAACAACCTCCCAGCTGGCTAAGGCTACTACTGTTGTTGCAGGAGAGTATATTTGAGCCGGATGATGATGGCAGTCACCACAAGTGACCTCGGCACAAATGAATGTCTCAAGTGCTCAGTTTAATGAGCTGGTGACTGAAGGTTGTGTTCCATAATCCCTGCCAGGAAAGATGGGTGGAGCTGGACAAATGTAAACTGCAGTCAATTTGAAACGGGGGGCCTTCCAGCCAGACCCACCACCTCTATGCTGTGTCAACATTCCCTTTCTGTAGATTGTCTTCATCTTTTACTAGATGAAAAGTTGAATACAAATCATATCAATAGGGGATAGTTTATATTCCCACTCATATTCAACCACTCACACTGAGCTGAGGAGTCTGGCTTTGGGGAGGTTATTTCAACTTCCTGACTTTTGTGGATTTTGATTTATTATTGCAAACATTTTTGTGTTGGTGCTTTGTACAAACCCTTACGAAAAGAACTGGAGTACTTTCCCTGGTAGCTTACAAAAGGATACTATAAGAATAATATAGGGTTGGTATAATACCATAGGGCATTAAAATACCATAGTGCGATTGTACGACAGTGATTTTTGGTTAGGGAATACCCTCAGAACTTTGTCACATAACACCAAACCGTGCTTTTATTTTGAAGGCGGTGTAGCCGTAGTACTTCCGCTTCTCTCGGCAGCAGCTGCTTCGTGCAGATGGACTCGACTCAACCTTCTAGTTTTCTCCTTCCTGACTCCTGTGCTGGCTGCGGCTCTGTGTGCGACCATTGCCCCGCGGTGAAACGTTAAAGAAATGTGTCGGCCGTGTGCGGAAGAGGCTAGAGACAGCGGCTGTAAGAAAACAGGTGGGTCTGAAGGTAGGGACCGTCTCTGTCTCGCTCTCCCAGCGGCTCCACTGGCGCAGCATGTTGGAGCGAGACTGGGCATCGGCTCGTGCGTATGACACCGTTTCCCGTCACTGTTGTTGTGCGAGATCCGACAAAGAAATCATCAGTAGCAGTGATACATATTTTGTATCTGACTGCATTGCCATCAGACTTTTATCTGTGTTTAGCTGAAATGTCAGAGTTAAAGCAGCCGGTTCAGGGCTGAAGGCCAGCACGGGGTTGTTGTTACATTAGGGTACAAAAGAAAATGTTACGAGCTGCTGTGATTTAAAGCGTAATTGTTGAACGTGTGTTTCAAGTAGGAATTGTTATCCCTAACAAAAACACTATTGTATTACTATCATATTCCCATAGAGACTTGTAGTGTGTCTGTGTTGTTCGGGAGTGAGTTTATAGTGACCTAATCGTACTTAATGGTATTTCTTTTTAATCTCCTCCTGTTTTTTTATCACTGTAATATTCCTAGTGTTACTGTGGATTTTTGTATCGTATCCTTATCATATTTGTTACAGGATTATAGATTATAGTCCTATAGTATTATTGGTGTGGGACACAAATGACAATGCAGTGTTGGCCTAATAACAAATCACACCGAGCAGGAGATTATTATCAAAGTATCCTTTCCCAAAGTGTTTATCTGGTGCTGTGGTGTGCTAAAAATTATTTGGATACAGCGTTGTCTCGGTAGGTGTAGTTGTATTGTGTGTGGGTGTGTGTGATCACCAGTGCTGTCAGGAAAAGGGCCTTTGAGGCCAAAACCAGTTAGACCTGGTTAAAACTGCAACTGCAACTGTGTCTTCTTCCCCATCTCTTCCCGTCTTAAGCCTGCCATGGCCAGAGTCAGTCAACTGGTTGATATTGAAGCTAGGGTATCACTGCTTGTCACAGCTGTGTTTGGTCTGTTTAAGGTACTGCTGTAGTGAGGCAGCAAGCAAGATATTTTTTGGAAGAGTAGATTGTCTGTTTTTTTGGGGGGGAGTTTGTTGCAGACGGTGTATGGAGGTTTGTGTGATTGCCTCATCCGTTGCACCACTAGTACATTGTCAAGAACATGTTCCTAAACCCTTCATACCTACAACCTTTAATATCCACAGCCCAAAAATACACACAGAGAGGATGGCCTTCTGCTGAACACAGCACAGCAAAATGCCTCAACCTTACACACATGGATGGGTTTTGTAGTTGTGAGATAACTTACAACTGTGTTATTGCCTGTAGTGCCAGGGATGAAAATCAAGGAGGTCACTGGGATGTTCAGCTGAATGCTCTCATTTAGATGCCAGTCCATAATGTTGCTGGGGAGATGACAGATAGTTGGCCAACCCACAAATGTACCACAGAGTATTTCAGGCCTTGAATACATAGTTTGCTAGGTATTAGTTATGTTAATGCTGGCTTTTAAACACTAGTTCTTCGGTTTCATTATTTGTTTCAAACTCAATTTTCGCTGTCCTTCCTCTCAAAAAATCAACCACAAGGTAACTTTCTGTTATTTTCCATGGTAGGCATACAGTACAATGGATTTTTTTCCTTCTGTTTTTCTGTTTGACTGTCATTAGCTTCAGATGAGAGAAGCTAGTGTCCTTGAGGGAAATGATTTAGACCTTGGCTCTGTAAAATAAGGCTGGCTCTGGCTGGCTCTGACTGGCTCTAACGGCCAGATTTACCTCCACCTCTCTCACCCATGCGTCAGGGCTACTTGGACAAAGACTGCCTTAACAAAAGCGGCTCTGTTTAGGGGAAGGAGCTAGGTGAACTCGGGGTAGGGCTACAAGCAGGGAGCAGGAAGCAGAGAGCAGAGCTGCTACATGATCCAGTCATTACCATATTTAAATGCCATGCTCATTTTAGGAGACCCTCTGCCAACCATGGCCTCTGTATGGTGCGGCGAGAGTGATCAGGTTACTTTAGATCAACTGAGGAGAAATCCTGGTAGTCCGTCTTCTCCATTCCTGTGAAAGAAGCCTTTGATGCTCTATCTAATGCAGCTCCAGTTGCAAAAGAGTATGTCAGTGATTGTGACTGTGATTCAGCTGCCTATGTTTTGACATTAGGGATGGGCAGAGTGAAGCTTTTAAAGCAATGGATGTGTTTGTTTTGACCTTACATACCTGGATTAGTCCTGTCATGTGTT
This sequence comes from Centroberyx affinis, assembly GCF_046629955.1. NCBI lineage: Eukaryota > Metazoa > Chordata > Actinopteri > Beryciformes > Berycidae > Centroberyx > Centroberyx affinis. The sequence continues at coordinate 219,803 of NW_027279013.1, read as the reverse complement.
TGGCCATTGCCTGGCTTGAATTGAAGAACACACATACTGCTTTAAAAGCTTCTCTACCATCTCTGTTTGACAACAGGAGAGGAGAAAGATCCTACATGAGCAGTTAGATTGAGGGGATTTCTGGTTTATTGTGTTGTAATGATCGCCAGGATGTATACTCAGCCAGGCAGACAGATTTGGGGTTGGTGAGTAATTCATCTGTTGCCATATAGTGAGCAATATTGGAAATTTTCTTGGTGTCACATATTGCCAGCTATTGCTCTGTGTGCCATATGCACTTTCACAGTTAGAGGTGCTGTGGCAGTTGTCACACAGTACTTTCTGAACTCTTCTTGACACAAGTTTTGCCAAACAAACTGGATTTCTGCACAGACTTGAAAACAGAAAAAAAACAATGACTGAAAAAAATGAAAACGATCATCTTATGAAACAGTGGCAATTTGACCATTCCTCAGTTTTGGTTGTGCTGTGTTTGTGAAGTGGGAGTTGATGTAAAGCAGTGGAGTGGGCTCATAGCCACCCTCCTGCCATTCTGGTTTGAACTGGATAACAAGTCTTTTTTGTGAGCAGATACACTCTTTCATCCTTTTCCTGCCAGTAAGTGAGAGGAGAAGGGTGGACAGGGAGACACAAGGTTTTTTTTTAAATCCACTCCTCTCAACCTTGTGTTTAAATGGGAAACGGAAATCTTTGTTAAGATAAAGACACTTGGAATTTCTTTCTGATAGTCTGACAGAAGGGGTTTGTTAAGGCTACACTAGTCCTCTGTACCATCTTCATGACAAATTAAGAGTAGGCTATGTAAAAACTTGAAAAATAAGTGCTGAGATTGCTGTTCCCACTTTTTATATTACTCATACATTTCTTGTGTTAGAAAGTAGCCTAGTTGTGGTTTGAAAGACGTTCCCTTGCATATCAACTTTTCAGTAACTAAGAAACCCTGCCTTGTTCCAGATTGACCACCATGCATTTTTGAGTTTATCCCACTGGGTTTATAAGGGTTTCATCAGCCCAATCTATCATAGAAGACCATGTAATCCTTCAATTGAGGTTAAATATGAAAATCACCAAAATTGGAATTACGAGATTTTCACACAACCTCATCTTGGGTTAGTGTATGGGTCTCAACTTGCGTTTATTTGTTATGTGGATGACAGCCTGGTCTCAACTTGATTACTCAATTTTGCTGAGGGAGTTTACATTTCAAAGTTCAAGTTGTAGTTCTTTGTTCGCTCGCTGCCAAGTCTACATTAAATTAATCCCTCTGCCAATTCTGACAATTATTCCCTGTGCCTGGTCATGTGAATGTGAATCAAGTGCATGTGAATCATTTGATGAAACGGATGACTTCTGTGTTGCTCCTGTAACCAGCAAATTAGCATTTTTAATTGCCCTTCATGTCTCTATTCTGTTGAGACAGTTTGGTTTGATTTTGACAACTAGGTTGTACTCATACTCATGTGTCTTCAGTCTAGAGAGGACACTGGTATAACTTCAGTGTGAGCCTGTGTGCAGAGAAAGCGTTGCATGAGACAGACGTATGTGTGTATGCATGCTGTGTCAGGCCCTATGCTACTTTTGTATCCAGCTTGCTCTGCACTCTCTGAACTACAGTCTTCTGTCGGCACATACAGGATGTCTGGGATGTCCCTGACGCATAGCAGACTCTCAGCAGGCAAATATAATGACTGCTCCCCCCTGTGCTGCCAATCTGGCAACCTACACACTTGGCCTCAAAATAGCTGACTGGGATGCATTTATGAAAGGCATCATAAAGATAATCTGCTAATTGTACTAACCAAGTAGGAGTTCAGCATGTAATGGTTTATGAGATTTATTCATTTGGGACATTGCCTAAGCCTAGAAATATCTGTGTGTGATACTGTGTATTTCTCTCTGGCCTAGTGTATTTTTTAATTATAAACAGAATGATTCTGTACATTTTTATAATGCCATCATTAATATGCTGGGAGATGGGGTGTAACACACTCTATCATTAAATAAACAATTCTGTTTCTGTCACAATATCAGAAACGCTCAAGTTATCACTCAAGAAGGTTAAACTAGGTTTCCCTTTAATTTTACAACATGAGATATGAAATGAACAAGAAGGGGGATGTCCTGCTACGTGGGCGTTAAATGGTGATATTAATATAGTGTCCACTGTAGTTGGTCATTTCTGAGCAATCAGAAAATAAAGAATTATCGTGTCGTATTATCTTAAAATTTACTAGTACCGCAATAGGGTCATTCCATGTCAAATCAGCCAAATTTCAGGAACCGCCGGCTTAAACTTTTGATTTTGATAATTTTTCTCCTGGTGGAAGATAATGATGACAAAAACCCAAATATTAAAGCTCACTGATCATTATTTTCTGAGTTTCCCCCAGTTTTGTAGAGGGTCAAAATGATCATTTTTGCCTATGATTTGGAGCAAGTTTAGGGGTTGACACTAAACTTGCTCTGAGACACTGAGCAAGGTAGCAGCTCCACTATTTTTCTTTTACAGAGAGGCTTGTAGGTAGACTACAAGATTCTGGCATTTTCAGCACTTGATTTTGTGATGTGTGCCTATGACAGTAGCTGAAAAATGAAAAAAAAAAAAACATCACAAGTGTTTTTTTAAGAGTTTAAATGTTAATCACTTCAACTCTATCAAAGATACCTCAATATCCTTTTACTTCCTGGTTTAAAATAAAAAATATCTTGGTGTCTATACATTTGCAAGGACTTGGGTGGTTTATTCTCTTAGATAATGGCCTGTGAATATGACTCCAGAATGAAATTGTCAAATATACTTTTCAGCTCCACAATACATAGTGTGATTTTGTTATATGCTACGTGCCTAATGGATTGTTTAGATCCTTTGGTAAATGTTTTTTATATGATTGATTTTTTGTGTATAGAACATAGTGGTTGTAAGGCTGACTCAAAAAATTACAAAGAAACTGGTTATGTACCGAGGTGGTTTGTGGTAAAACACCCTGGAGCCTAACAAAACAACCACGCACAGAATTAGATGTGTGTGTTGTGATAGGTGTTAGTGCGTTTGTATGCACAAGGGGATAAATGAAAGTGAATCAAAAAATGTAAGCGAAGACTCTGTGAGATAATGTTCAGAGTCCGACACACAGAAGGCTCCCCCAGTACTGAATAATATGTTGATAGTACAAGATTTACCCCAAAAATGTCCATTGTCTATAATAAAAAACATTTTCTATAGTTTTATGAATTTGACACAGCACCTACTAACTGTATTTTGTTTCTCTGTCTTCAAGATAAACCATCATGATTCCCATCACAGAGCTCCGGTACTTTGCTGACACCCAGCCAGCGTACCGTATCCTGAAGCCATGGTGGGACGTTTTCACAGACTACATCTCAATCGTCATGCTGATGATTGCTGTGTTCGGTGGTACACTGCAGGTCACACAGGATAAGATGATCTGCCTGCCTTGCAAGTGGGTGGTCAACAGAACCTGTGAGACCATCCCTGTCCCTAATGTGACCATCCCCTATGCGCCGGAACCTAAAGGCATTCAGTATGATCTCGACCGCCACCAGTATAACTATGTTGATGCCGTCTGCTATGAGAACAAACTACACTGGTTTGCCAAATATTTTCCCTATCTGGTGCTACTCCACACCCTTATCTTTCTGGCCTGCAGCAACTTCTGGTTCAAGTTCCCCCGGACAAGCTCTAAACTGGAGCATTTTGTCTCCATCCTCCTGAAATGCTTTGACTCCCCGTGGACAACAAGGGCTTTGTCTGAGACTGTGGTGGAGGAGAGTGACCCTAAGCCTCTGGGGAAAATGAATGGTTCGATGGACAAGAAGGCCTCATGTGTGAGTGAGGACGTTGAGGCTAGTGTTCCCATGCTCCAGCGAACAAAGTCCAGAATTGAACAAGGAATTGTAGATCGTTCTGAAACTGGGGTTCTAGACAAAAAGGAAGGAGAGCAGGCCAAAGCCCTTTTTGAGAAAGTGAAGAAGTTCAGGATCCACGTAGAGGAGGGTGACATAGTCTACCGGCTTTACATACGTCAGACCATCATCAAAGTAATCAAGTTTATATTGATAATTTGCTACACGGCCTACTATGTACGCTACATCAAGTTCAGTGTGGTGTGCACAGTGGACATTGAGAAGCTAACTGGGTACAGCATGTACCACTGTGCTCACCCCTTAGCAACTCTGTTCAAGATTTTAGCCTGTTTCTACATCAGCTTGGTGGTGGTTTATGGTCTTATCTGCATGTACACTCTTTGTTGGATGCTCAGTCGCTCCCTCAAACGTTACTCTTTTGAATCAATCCGTGAAGAAAGCAGCTACAGTGACATCCCTGATGTGAAAAACGACTTTGCCTTCATGCTGCACATGATTGATCAGTATGACCCTCTCTACTCCAAGCGCTTTGCTGTGTTTCTTTCAGAGGTGAGTGAGAACAAGCTGAGGCAGCTGAACCTGAACAATGAGTGGACGCTGGAGAAGCTGAGGCAGCGTATCACCAAGAACTCCCAGGAGAAGCTGGAGCTGCATCTGTTCATGCTCAGTGGGATCCCAGATACAGTATTTGATCTATTAGAGCTGGAAGTGCTCAAGCTGGAGCTTATCCCCGACGTAACCATCCCTCCCATCATTGCCCAGCTGGCCAGCCTGAGGGAGATGTGGCTCTATCACACACCAGCCAAAATTGAGGCTCCAGCTCTGGCTTTCCTGAGGGAGAACCTCAAGTCCCTCCACATCAAGTTCACTGACATCAAGGAGATCCCTCTGTGGATCTACAGCCTGAAGAACCTCAGTGAGCTGCACCTAACTGGGAACCTGAGTGCTGAGAACAACCGTTACATTGTCATCGATGGGCTTCGGGAACTCAAAAGGCTCAAAGTGCTTCGTCTGAAGAGCAACTTGACCAAGCTGCCTCAGGTGGTGACTGATGTGGGTGTCCATCTCCAGAAGCTCTCCATCAATAATGAGGGTACAAAGCTGATGGTGCTCAACAGCCTTAAGAAAATGGTGAACCTAACAGAGCTGGAGCTTGTCCGTTGTGACCTTGAGCGCATACCACACTCCATCTTTAGTTTGCACAACCTGCAGGAGATTGACCTGAAGGACAACAATCTCAAGACAATAGAGGAGATCATCAGCTTCCAGCACCTGCACCGGCTGGTGTGCCTGAAGCTGTGGTACAACCAGATTGCCTATATCCCCATTCAAATCGGCACCCTTACCAACCTGGAAAGGCTGTATCTAAACAGAAACAAGATAGAGAAAATCCCCAGCCAACTTTTCTTCTGCCGCAAGCTGCGCTTCTTGGACCTGAGTCACAACAACCTGACCAGCATCCATGCTGATGTGGGCTTCCTCCAGAACCTGCAGTACTTTGCTGTGACAGCAAACAGGGTGAGATGGGATATCTGTTTCTCTTTACTTTTCCCAGTGCATGTGTGTATGTGCATTTTGGTGAAAGTTTATTTGATTTCCTATGTACTTAGAGATAGAGATAAGATTCACTGGCTCCCTCCCCGCTTTCTTCCTCTCTCAACCCCCTATCTCTCTTTCATGTTTGAATAGGCTCAAAGGCCAGATAGGGTAATCAGAAGGTCAGACTTATAATTATACTGAGATGTTAGTGGGCAGGTTGGGAATTATGGCTTTAAAGATAAGCACATGACTGAGGCTTGGACAGTTTTGCAGTTATGTATTGTGAACTGAGATATCTCCCAATATTTATAGTCTGGAATTTGATGTTGCTCTCCAGCTACTCAACAGCTATTAAAATTTTACAAATTTAATAGCTCAGGTCCCAGCTGTAATAGCTGGGACCTGAGTGAAAACCCTGGATTCTGGCTATTAAAATGTCCTAATTCATTGACAGTAGCCAACCTTTTCCTGGGGGTCTTTTTGTAAGGGAAATTTCAGATGACTAAAATAAAAAGCATTGAATCAGTGGCATGTTGTAAAAGCAATCCTACTCTGTACACAGCAGTCAAATTATGGTAAGTGCCATCAAACCTTTAGATAAAAGAGGTCCTCTTTCTGGAATGAAGCACAGATTTTTACAGCTAGTCCATTAATTATGAACTAGGCTGATAAATAGAAACCATTAGGAACTTCTAAGCATAATTATATGGTATAGAAGACTATAGTTTTCCTTTGAGAATGATGTGCTCCTTATCCTGTTTACATTGTAACTCCACTTCTCCTGCCTCTCCCCTTTAAAAGAGCAGATGGCTGATCACATATTCCAGTCTCCTGTAGACTTCTGAGAACATTGTTTTCCAATAAACCCTAAAGTGGGAAGAAGACGACTTCCAAATATTTGAACCCAAGGGACGTCCTTTATTTAGAATGTTACTTGCTTTAGTTGCTTGTATCATTAAATTATGAAGACTTTGAGTGTCACGTGGTTATTACTGCCATTTCATTCATGGGAGACTGAGATGTGTTCCTTTAATTCAATTTGGCTTATGGTGATGAGGATGCTGCCTCTCCCTTAGTTTTACCTTCAATTAAAACAGTTTATACAATTTATCTATGTAGGAATTTGATTCACAGGAAGATGCAGTTAGTCCACTCGTGATTAATTAAGAAAAACAACATGCTTCTGAAAGTGCTGTTTTGAACGTAAAAGCGTGTGTACAGGATCATATGTTTTCAGTAAGGGATACTATTATTGTCGTTTTACTGTGGCTGTTTGTGTGGTTGCATACTGAAAATAGGTTCCAGCAGGTTTGTATGCAGCTGAAAATAGCTGCATTTATTGGGACCCTTCTTGTGTTTTCTGTGTTTCAAAGCCTTTCTTGCCCTTATCCTCTTTACACCATTAGCACATTATTAGCCCTAATGAGTTGTGTAATTTGTGAATGTCGTGTCCAGGTTGGTGTTAAATAGGACCTCATCTTATTCTCTGGATAGCATTGAACTGGAATTACTGAAAATAATTCCTACAGCTACAGCTTTGATTTTTAGAGATTGGGCAAGTGGAATTACAATGCAAGTACCTACAATTCCACTTGTCCATGGAACAATGCTTAAACCATTTTAAGTTTATGCTCCTTTGTTATTATACTAACCATTGTGTGTGAATTAAAAAATCAACAACTGAAACCACTCTATTCACTAGTTACTTATACCCATGATGTGTAATCTGTCTCCCATCCACTCCTCTTCAGATCGAGACCTTGCCGCCAGAGCTGTTCCAATGTAAGAAGCTGCGTACTCTGAACCTGGGGAACAACTGTCTGCAGACTTTGCCATCGCGCTTTGGAGAACTAACTGGGTTGACCCAGCTGGAGCTGAGGGGGAACCGTCTGGAGTGTCTCCCAGTGGAGCTTGGTGAGTGTCGGCTGTTGAAGAGGAGCGGGCTAGTGGTGGAGGAGGACCTGTTCAACACGCTGCCATCTGAAGTCAAAGAGCAGCTATGGAGGGCTGATAAGGAGCAAGTTTGAGTCAAACCTCAGTGGAGAGCTGCAGAAAGTGAGACGTTTGATTGGAGAAAAAGGCAAGGAGAGATTCGGGGGAAAGTTGATGATAATAGGGGAGGAGAACTCAAGAGATTTACAGCAATGGTCCATGTGGGCTCAGAAAAGTGATGGTTGATTGATTGGTGTCTGAGGCTTTCCTGGCTGGACCTATTAAAGCACATGTGTCAATCTCAAGACCCGCAGGCCGGCCCACCAAGAATTTTGATCCGCCTGAAGATGAATCTGGGTTGTCAGTTCACTCTGGCCAGCCTAGCTGAAGATGCAGTTGGTGGGGATACAAGTCCCATTTGCCACACAGCGTGCACTTGCACGCTGTGTGGACGCAGCCCTCACCCCCTCCAACACACTTTCAAAATGCAGCCTCATTACCCATTGCTCACTGGCACCTAGCTAACAAGCTAACTGTCTAGTTCAAAATGGCTTCAAAAAAAAGAAAGAAATGTTGCTGCTGAAGGCAGACAACCGACTGCTTCTTAGATGAGTGTAAAGAATCTCACATTCGCCATGAGGAAAAGTGCTATGCAGATTCTACAAAATGCGTGAGTTTCATGGCCACTAAGGAGAAACACAAAGTTTGGCTATGAAAGGTGGTTATGTAATCTGGCTTTTCTGTGTGATATAATGGAGCATTTCTACACCCTGAATATGAAGCTGCGGGGATGCAAACAAGGGATGTCGAATATGCATGCCACAGTGGATCCCTGCTTAACAAAACCTGTTTGTAAGAGAGCCAAATGTAACAGAAAAACTTTGCACATGATTCAGCCTCGTCAGTGACTGGCAAACGTGCTCATTACCACTACATTCATTACAGTGGGATATGCGCACAAATTGCTCAAAACAGAATTTGCCTGACCATCCTCTGGCCTTGAGACTCAGAAATGTAGTTTTGAAATTTTTACAAATCAATTTGCAGTTGCTGTGGAGTGTGTCCCAGAATACCATATATTAGTGAATGGATTATAGTGCAACTGACAGCCAATTTCTTGAGGGGAGAGAGTTTGGCCCTTTCATTTTCTTCAGGCTGCCTGTATGCTTAGCATGCCCGGAAGCATCTTTTTGTGTGAACAAATGTGCTCTATGATGAAGATCAACAAATGATCCTACAGGACCTGCCTAACAAACTCTTTCTCTCCATTCTCAACGTGGCCACAGCTCAGGACTTTACTATGAAGATTGATGAACTTGTGTCAAAGAAAGGTATAAAACATCCGGTGGGAACTAATGGGTTAGAGAGTAATCTCTACAGGCCAATGTCTAAATACCATGCAGTCATTGATTTGTAACTTAGGCCTGTGTGACAGGCTGTTTGTTAGTTATATGGGAGCTGTGGAAACATGGTCAAGAAATGCACCATTTTTATTCGCCACACAACCACTGATGTGTCTTATTTAGGGCATGTGAAACAGGCTATATGTTAAATGGGGCCTGTAGAAACAAGATCAAGTTGTTTTGATCAAATTTGCTTGACTAAATGCTACATACACTCCTTGGTGTCGTGTGTATTTCAGTTGGTTCAACTTAAAAGTTAAACATTATTGTGTTTAACCAAAATTTATGATTTTGCATGACTGAATGCCATACAGGCTACACAGTCATTGATGTCTTGATTGTGTTGTTTAGGGACTCATTTTAAGCTTCTTGTATATTAGTATTATATATGGAACATTTAGGAATATGGTTAAAGTTCAGTAGTTTTCTTTGTTCAGTTGAAGGCTAATATATAAACAAATGTTGCTTCATCGACATGATTCTAATTTCACAATGTGGCCCATACTAAGACTGAGTTTGACATCCCTGTATTAAAGCCACAGGGACACAGACATTCATAAACTTACTTGCCAGTTATATGCCACACTTTTTCCTTTGTCTTCATTTAAGTAAAAGATATGCAAACCTTGCACAATTCTGATCATAATACAGAAGAGCGAGCACTATTGAAACACGCAAGAATCAAGGCACTTTTTTTATGCGCAATAGAATTATGTGAGACCATAAAGGACTATTACCTATATGGCGCCTCCAAGTGGATGAACTCCTACAAGTGCAAGACAGGAGTGTCTAGCTGCCAAGTATTGCCACTGTTGGAAAGTCAGCAGTCTCCAAGACAGAAATGTTGGTGTTAGCGACTCAAGTGCCCAGCTGTTTGTATGCTAGCTCTCATAGCTGTCATCCACAGTTTACTTCAGAGTAAACTGGACATTTACCAGCACTCTGTTTATTCATTCAAGAGCAAGAGGAGGACACACAGGAACTTACTGAGTGAAGTAAACTTTAGCTTTGGTCGTACCGCACAAAAGAGACATTTATTCGCCTAGAGAGTTTGCAGGATATTTGATTTCCAAATATACAGTCCAAGTTAGTGCAATGTGCTCTTTCTGCTTGAAACGCTTTTGTTGTTAATACCTTGGATTTAATAGCGTCATTTGGAGTAAACTTGCTATTTGTACTCCAGCCAGGCATCTCTTGTTACTAATATGGCCTTACCTTTTACAAGCTGTATGTCCTGTTAATGATTGCAAACATCACATTCATGACTTGTTTTTTTTTTTCATGTGCTGTAAAATGTATAGCTCAAATGTTTAACATCTTTCTTTCATGCATACCAGTGGTATGGCATGTGGTCTTATTGTTACCAGCTGTTTCTTTTTTGATTTTAGTTTCTAAGAGAGTTAAGGGAAGTCTCACTAAAATGAGACAATTGCACCTTTGTTCACAATGAATTTTGTTTCACGGAGGCCTTGGCTATATCCAAATGCCCTTCTAGGGGTTACCATTGAAGTGCTCCCACCTGGTCTTTCAGTACTGTCTGAAAAGAGCCTCAGTCTTGGAAGCGTTAAAGACTTGCCGCCTGTTCTGAAGTCAGGAGCAATGGTCTCTGAGAGAAAAAGGAACAGAAAGAAATGGACAACCTCAGAGAAAAGCCTTAACGGCAGAAACCCACTGGAAAGTTTTTCCAGCGTGTGCACATTTTCAAAAACGCACCAATTGTTTTCAATGGCCCATTGCACACTAACAGGGTCAAGTGGCATGTTAAACCACCTTGGCATGTCTGCTCTGAACGTGGTTAGGCTTCTGGAGCATCAAGCAAGGACCAAAACATGTTTTTCATGAGGTTCTGGAGGTAGAGTGACCATTGACCTATTATAGGCAAACAGATGACTGCAAATTAGGCGAGTAATTCAGTTAGTTACACACAAATGTGCAGATGTGTGGTCAAAACAGGAACACTTTGTAGTATAGTCTAGAAGCCAGTCTACAAATACAAGAACAGGCCATGGGACATCTTTTATGTCGCTGCAAAGAAAATCTAATATAGTAACATTACCCATTGTAGTGGTGCAATGCAGTTGCCAGTGCTGCTGATGCTTCAAATCTCCTGCCTGCAGTGCACCACAGAAGTGTCAAATTAGGAACTTGAAATGATGCACGTCAGTTATTGTATCCAGTGTGTTTGGGCCTTATCTCGCTGGTCGAGTCATTAGCGGTTGGATAGTCAGACAGATATGATGAAATGTTCTCTCTCATCCAATTTTTTTTGGCTTATGGAGCATTAAGAACAAGTGCTGACCTACTTGGTTGTAGTTTTAGTGGATATTACAGTTAATTTTGAGAGTGCCATAGAAATGTATCTCAGGGTGTCACTGGGAGCTCATTCACAGCTTTAAATGTGCAGAATCGGTGAGTTTGTTAAAGTGGCCTATGGGCAGAATGTTGCTTCCAAAAGTTCTTTTTGAACACTTATCGTGCAGCCTTAGTATTGAATCGCGACCTCTATCTGGCTTTTTTCAGCTTTGGTGATTATGTTTACTTCTGCATTATGAAACAGCATCTGATCCCTGGAAAGAAAAGTGTAGCCTAATTACCCACTTGTTTCTGGGTCGCATTTTGTTTTCATTTTGCTCCCTTATTACAGACCCACTAAAACTTTGATTTATATCCAGGAGTGTTTTGGTCAGGAATCGCCTCCTTTCTTTATCTGACCTTCAGAACTACAACAATAGCCATTGCAGTCCTTCGTAGTCACTTCCCTTTTAGTCATGAGATGACGGACAGAGCTCTTCACTTTGGAGCACATTTAATGCCTAACCCCACCCCTTCCTGCTTGTCAGCACCAGTGAAACCGATGAGGGTCAGAGATGAGGTCAGCCAACTGTTTTCATTGCAACTGGGAAGTTTTAGTGACTGATTTTTTTTGTTTTTTCCAGTTACATGGAAAATATGTGCTAGTACTTTAAGTTGTGTCATATCAGAAGCAGCCCATTCACATGTAAATGTATTTAACCTCATCAATAACATACAATTGAAAGCTATTTGTTGTTCACTGCCCCCAAGTTTTGCTTTTTTTCCCCCTCTCTCTTCTGTATTTATGTTAACAGATGAACTATCAGAAATGGTCTACTGTATATGTTATGTATGCCTTACAGTAGTATAGTTGTGTGGAGCCACATGGTTGCCCATTTTATTCTTACCCAGAACCAACTGGTTTGGATCAACATGGGCTCATACAGCAGGCAGATGTGTTGCTGAATTGCCAGATATACTGTATGTTGGTTGAGCTCCTGTCCAAAGAACAGACAGGATTACACAACTGAACTGAACACTTGACAATCTGATTTAAATGGAGGGGAGCTCACCCTCCAGTGTGGGCATTTGTGTAACAGTACACATCATGACCATTGATTTATACTCAATTTAAAAAAAAAAAAGTGTCAATTTTCTGGACGGTCAACTACCATTTCATTTAACCACTTGGGCAACAACCCCAAAATTGTATTATTATTCTCATACTGCCAGGATTACATAATTTGCATTTAATTTCAGACATCCACATTTTTCTTATGTATATAATATATTTCAATGAAGACATGATTGTATTTACTATGTAAATGCAGATCTATCGCTGTATTTTAATGCTTGTAGATCAGGGATAGAAAAGAAAACAGTCAAAGCCTTCTTTCAGTTTTGTTGGGTTTTGTTCTTGGGTTTCACATCCATTTCATTCAGCATCAGGGATATTTAGGCATAGGTTACTGATGCTGACCTTGTATGCAATATAGCCGTACTGAATGCCACCCATTTGACCATAAGCAAGAGCTATGAAACGTTGTTGAATATAGATCAAGTCAGTTGAACATAAAATTAAAACTGGAGGGAAAGGAATTACTATCTTAATCAACACTGTCTGTATCATATGTGACAAAGCCTTTATTACTGTTGCCGAGCCAAGTGAACACTGGCTTTTTAAGTGGAAAGACTATGTAAAAATGGACAATTGAACTTTGATTTCCTAATGTTCAGCCCCTACTTTTCTACCATTCTGACACAATAATAAAGTAAACACTTAACACTAAATCCTGTTTCACGATGAGTGTTTATTCCTGATTTGCGTTCAGAGCAGAACTGCTGTTTGGTTGGGTAGTTGCATTGCTTCAGGGGAAAGTCCTCAGCAGTGGAAAACTAATTGATTACTCATTATTTATTTCAAAATAGTATTCATTTATTAACTGCTCCCTGGAAGCAGTAATTGGTTACACTGCTTGTTATATTACTTTGCCTTTACCCCCCTAAAATTGTTCTGGCTTTTCTGTAAAAATCATGTAAACTCAGTCTCCTCTCCTGTGCACTTCTTTGTGAACAATCAGGGTATGACAGCTAATTATGAGGAACTAATTGCAGTATGGGGGTGTACAAGGGAGATACATGAAATTCTGCGCCATACATCACCCTTATTCAGTATACACTGAATGTACAAAATATTAGGGAGATCTTCCTGATACTGAGTTGCAGCCCCTTCTGAACAATCCACATCTCAGTTGTCTCAAAGCTTAAAACTCCTTCTCTAACTCTAATTCTCCTCCTTTGTGATTGGTATATATATTTAATAGGGGAAATCAATAAGGGTTAATGCGTTTTACCTGGATTCACCTCATCAGTGTACTTCATGAAATGAGGAAGCGTCCCTAATATTTTATTCATTCAGTTTTTTATCCCTTCACCTGTCTGAAGGGCCCCCTCTTGTTTGGCCCCCCCTGCAAGTTTTCCCCCTTTTTCCCTCACTGGTGGCGCCTGAGATACAGTTTTTTTTATAATTCCACTTCAATCTGATATTTAGAGGGCATGATGACCCAAGGGTGTAGGTTTGATTTGGAAAGTGGTAGGGACACAAATTGGTGGAGGGTCTTGTCTTGGGGTCTACTTTTTTCTACTTGGTATTTATTGTACTCTTGAACACAATAAATGTTGGACAATTACCAGTACAAACACCATGTTAAAACTGAATTCTTACCTGGTTTCTGCTCTGCTCTCTCCCTGCCTGGTGCTCTCTTTCTCTCTCTCTCTCTCTCTCTGATGCCTGCATTGACAACCATTTTGTCATACTCTGACAACTTTTTTGTTTAGATTTGTTCAGTCACAGGGATATGCTGTATGAGATAACATTACAGTTCACAGTCTGAACTTACCTGTCAACCAGTTTCTCCTCTCCCTGCCTGGCTTGGGCTGTCTCTCTCTGTCTCCTCTCTCTCTCTGATGTGATACCTGTATTGACAACCACTAAGTTATACTCTTTTGTTATGTTTTTGTACATCATGGCATACTCTGTTTTGATAATATCACAGCTTACCTGGTCACCTCTCTCCCTGCCTTTCCTGGGCTCTCTATCTCTTCTTTCTCTCCGACTCCTCAATTAACAACGAAGCTACAATGAAAAGAGATGTAAGTCCTTATTTGCTATGAAGGGAACTGATAATTTGCAATACAACATTAACGTTACATGTTAAGCTAAATGGCCTGTCGTGTGTTTACTAGCAAACATATTTACTGATATAACGTTTGGCTAGAAAGTTATAGCAAGTAAGGTAACGTTACTTGTCAGCCATGTATTTAACATTAGCTAACGTTACTTAACGTTACTTTCGTCAGGGCGCTTATGTCGCTGTTTCTTTTCATCCCCGTTCAGACTGCTGAAAAGTGTGAGGGAAATTACAGCCTGTAATATTATTGTTGAAACTGAAATCTAAAAACTTATGGTTCTCGAAAAGTAATGACATTACTGTAACGGCAGCCAACACTAGTCCTGACCATGATGCAACTAGCCGGAGTGGCCTCACGATGTCGCTGTGATTTATTGGCAGTTGCTTGAATTTAGCTGGAGGACGCGAGCGACACCCCGAGGTCTTTCTGGGTACTGCACACCCCAGAGTTGCGAAAGAGTCGAAGTCCAAAATCCGATTATCGTCTCCATGGTCGGAAATCACGCGAATGAAACACACACACACACATATCGTAGCTGTCCCTCTCCGTCCAGTCCGGCATGGATTTTATGACAGATCGTGATCTGCAGCAGGTGAGCATCAAATTAAAAATATGCACTCCTAAACTAACACGTAAACCACGGTATACGCTGTGTTGTACGATCCCGTAGTAAACGGTTTGGGGTGTGCTGGGACTAATGACAAACCACTATAATACTCTGATATATAGTGCGTCTACACCCTATAGTGTGTGGCACTCAGTGATGAGTGTATAGTCACGTTATCGTTGGCTACTTAATAGTTTTACATTGTCTCTGTTATTAGTAATATTCCTGCGGGTTAGTTTATAGTTTAGCAGCTTAGTTTATAGCGTTTCTGTGATATTTATATAGCATCCTCCTTAAGTTTGTAGGACTAATCGGACCTATTAGCCTAGTTCTGTTTCATAAAGGAATGCTTGAACGTATGCACATTACTGTGTCTCATTACATAACGTGCTGCAGCCAGAAGGGTCTTGTTCACTGTGAAGCACAACACCAAATGCAGTTAATAATGTCATCTCGTTTATCCTCCTAAGTAACTAAAGCACGAGGCCTAACTATGCCTTCACTTTCTAAAGAGCCTCTGCCATTTGACTCTGAGGATCAACTTCCAGCTTCATGTCCCATATCAGTGTGAAAGGGTGAACCTGACTCAACAGCACTTAACTCCCTGTTGACAGTACGAGCAGGATGGGTATGTGGTTCTGGACGGGCTCCTGACCTCCCAGGAGTGTGACGAGCTGAGGCAGAGGATGGCAGAGATAGTGGAGGGGATGGACGTCCCGGAGCACTGCCGCACCACCTTCTCCACCTACCATGACGAGCAGCTCAAAACACAGGTAGCCCGCAGTGGACCGGGCACTGTCACATGAAAAACATAAAAAAAAAACATTCAAAAGGTTTCATTGGCTGCCTCACAGTTTTATTCCACATTATTTTTCACTCATGCTTGCCATTGTTATGCACTTAAAGATGCAGGTAAGGGTCCCATCTGTTGTGTTTGTCGTGTTCACAGTTGTGTTCAGTCTGTAGGCAGCTGTCTCTCCACCACTTCACAGTACTTGCTTCCCTTCTGGCACAGTAATAGCAAACTTATGTCAACAGTCTAGTCAGCGACAGTCGAGTCTGTCTCTCCCCTCTGCAGTGCAATCATTCCCCGGTGGATCAGGTGACTGACATGAACCTTTTGATCCCCAGGGGAATGCTGACTATTTCATCACCAGCGGAGATAAGATCCGCTTCTTCTTTGAGAAAGGAGTTTTCGACGACAAAGGTGAGCTCCGCGTAATGTTGCTCTGTCGATTACTTTCGTTAAAGGTGAAATGTCAAAACGAGATGGGTAAAGCATCGCTCCACTTGCAGGAGAATTCATCGTGCCGAGAGACCGCTCGCTGAATAAAGTTGGACATGGTGAGGAAGCAAGACATTGAGCAGAACGTTTAACAAAGGCTCTCCAAAGGACCCAGTGTAACTCTGCTCTGTTTCTTTTAGCACTCCATGCCCATGAGCCTTTGTACAAAAAGATTACACATTCACCCAAGATTCAGGTGGGTTAGCTGTTAATCATATCAGAGAACAGACGTCCTGCGTCAGATAACCAGAACTCACACCAAATGTACATGTTTTCACAGGGTATCGCTAAGAAGATGGACCTTAAAAGTCCTGTGATACTGCAAAGCATGTACATTTTTAAGGTAAAGCACACACTCCCTCTCTACTGTATTTCTTTGCCTGTCTTTATACGCTTTTGCTGCACATTTGATCATTCTCAAATATCTGAGAAATGTTTTACAGCGTTAGTTTGTGCAACAACACTGCAGGGTATCGTTTGGGATAAAATGTCATTTTTCTTTCTCTCTGTCTTTCTCTCTTTCAGCAACCAGGGATTGGTGGGGAAGGTAAGAAAGCAACATTGATCCATCACATCCATCAGTTATTGATAATGACGGACATAGTGTTAACCTCAAGGTCTATGGCATTTATCATGTCAAGATACTTTTTTTATAAATACAGCAGGTTGTTGTCTGTTTCTCAGTGACACCACACCAAGACGCCACATTTCTGTACACGGAGCCACTGGGCAGAGTGATGGGGTTGTGGATCGCCCTGGAAGACGCAACTATCAACAACGGCTGCCTGTGGTTTATCCCAGGGTCACAAAACAGTAAACTCACAATACAACAAACCGCTCACTGTTGCTTCACAACTATAGGAAAAAAAGTCTAACAGTACCAAATACTGTATATGGCAATCATCTAGCAAAAAGTTCATTTCCCCCTCATATGCTTCGGTAAGTCAAATTAGAAAGGGAAAAGACAGTTATGTCCTGTTTTAACTATGTTGCTCCTTTTCATAGTTAAGTGTAATGTATAAAAACAGGGGAAAAAAAGGTTCTGGATGGCAAAAAGTTATTGGCCTAGCGCTAGCACATCATATTTAGTGTAATGTACTCTAACTTTTTATTTGATGTTATTTTTTTTAATCCTCCTCTCCTTTCCCCAGGTGGTATCTCTCGGCGTATGGTCCGCACCCCAAAGGGCACGTATCCCCTGACAGACTTCACTGGTAGAGAGCAGACCTACGATGAAGACAAGTTTGTTGCTGCACCTGTTAAAAAGGGTAATTCACAACTCACCAATCTCATTAACGTTAAGGGGGAGCAGGACTGGTGCTTTAGGAGTGAATATTTTCAGGCACTGCGCAAAACTAAGGCTGTGTTGAGGATGTACGTATGTCACGAGGCAAAAGTTTACAATGGGGTCCAGAGACACCCATGCATTTGCAAGGGTGGAAGTAACTAATTACATGTACTCACATTACTGTAATTGAGTTGCTTTTTTGTGTACTTATAGTTTTTGAGTCTTTTTTAAAGTCAGTAATTTTTACTTTTACTTAAGTACGTTTTTACTGAAGCATTGTTCTTCACTACATTTTAAATCACATCCATTACATAGTACAGATTTTGTGGCTCTCCATAAGCACCAGAAACTGAACAATCATAAATTGACAAATTGTGAAGCCATTCACAGTGAACGATGTCGTGGAATTTCTGCTAAAGTTGATGAGAGTGCTAAGTCTCTAAGAAGTCGGGTTAACAAGTTACAACAGTGTGCATTGTCACCCCAGTTCTGAAGGGTGATTTTTCCTCTCTTCCCTTCTGTTCATCTCCTGTTATTGGTTAGTTAAGCATAACAATCATCAAAGCACTTGGAACATTTCAATGCATCGTTGTTAGAGAACAAGACACCTCTGTAAGCTTCAGTTATTTTACTCCTACGTGTGACCTCGGGCCTTATCTGTTAGTGGTCACAGCCTGGTACACGGCATCTCTCAGTTGGCTGAACACACACATAATATTCTTACACTAGAAGGATACATAGTAGTTACACACATATGCATGATATAGGCCTACTTTACTATGAAATTAGTATTTTTTCTCTCGCAACAGTCAGTCAGCAAAGAAGAGGAGAGTAATCTGGCTTTATTTTGTTTGTGCACTTTATTTCATAATTTCTAATTTTTCCAATGAAAAGAATAGAGTTTGAACTCCTCTCATTCTTTTAGAATTGCATGTAAAAGGTCACATATAACAGCGTTCTCTTTTCTAAAAAGTAACTCAGTAACTTTTACTCAGAGTAGATTTTAAATTAGCTACTTTTTATTTTTACTTGAGTAGATTTTTACACCGGTACTTATGTCAGCCAAGTAACAATACTTCTACTTGAGTAGGACATTCTAGTACTCTGTCCACCAGTCATGCACTGAGAGGGAGTTTGTGGCAGACCTCGGTAAAGGATAGGACTCTAAATTATGTCTAAATGTGTATTGTGTGTTACAGAGTAAAGCTGTGTATTTTGACAGTGGTCAGATGCAGTCGATTCACACTTTATTAATCTATTGTGGATCTATCATCTGTCTGTGTTCAGGCGGAGTCGTCCTGATCCACGGGGAGGTCGTGCACCGCAGCGCCCAGAACACCTCCGAGGACTCTCGCCACGTCTACACCTTCCACATCATGGAGTCCCAGGACACCCGCTGGAGCCCTGACAACTGGTGAGAGTGACATCAGCATTATGCGAGTCTGGGTGCTGATTTTCAGGCTAGTCATGTCTTTCCAGCAGACGAATATCACTGTAAGCACTTGTGTGGGTGTGAGAGAAATGAAGTCCCAAGATATTAAGACTCATCGTTTTTCATCTCTCCTCCTCATTTGTTTTTCCATGTTTTTTGACCTGAAAGGTTGCAACCCACAGAAGAGCTCCCTTTCCCGCCCCTCTGCGCTAAATAAAGGACGTGTTTTGATAGAGGCACACTTTCCTGAAGAAGGACCAACATGCATCAGCAGTATTATCCTTAACAAAACTGTTATGTTTTGTGACATAAAGTGAAGTGTCTAGTGACACCGTGCGGCTGTGTAGCCTTATCCAGAATCACCTCGACAGCACATTTCAATCATTCTCATGCTGGTCTGATTCAGTGACAAACTGAAGAATGGCTGGACTTACTGTGTGATGCTGAATAGTGGATTAATGGCTTACTCACATTCCTGATGAATTTGTTAATTTTTTGTGACCTGAGAAATCTTTGATAAACTGTAAAAGAAATATTGATTTGAATAAACATTTTTTTAATTTTGTTGTGTTCAACTCTCCATTGACACTCCACAAAATAACAGGTGCTTAAATCTACTTTTATTGAGGTTCTCCTGATCAACACTGTCATCAAGTACAGGATTATTCCTTTTCAACATCAGTTTTCATGTTTGTGTGGCAGACTCATATTTTCAGTTTACTCAATCTGTTCAAATATTGACCAACACAGACAGCAGTGATCATTTCTATGGTCAAGTGCGTGCATTTTAAGACATTTGGTAGATGACAAACTTTTATTTATTATTTTTTTTATAAACCACAACACGCAAAACCCAAATCTTGTTTATGTTACAAATAAAGAACCTTGGAAACTTAAACACAGATTTCTCAGACACTTTGAGATGGCAAAGGATTGCTCATGCTTGTATAAACCAAAGTCCAATCACTCAGTCAGTCACACAGGTGCCTCTTCTCAATCTATAAATGAGTATTAAACAAATTACTTAAAATAGGAGGAGTATCTTTCTTTCACTTGAATGAAATTCAAACATTTAAGCATAAAAGTCTTTAATGATGCACTCAACATGCAATACTAGGTTTTCAGGAAAATGTAGGGATGACGGCAAAAACAACATACTGGTAAGACCATGCTAATAAATTGTCATTACAACTTAAAAAAAAACCCACCAAGAACTTTTACAGATAAAGAACAAAAAAAACAACGTTTCAGGTAATAAATATGGCATCCTCGTCTCAGAATGCATAACATGATTGTGAGATTAAGCCTGGTAACTGTTGAGGATATTTCTGTAAAACAAATATTAAATAATAATTTGGCTTTTGCTAAACAAGTTTGCCATAAAGGAAGGGACAAATTAGGCTTATGTTCATTAATTTGGCCTAAAGCATTTCTTCAGAGTCCAAACAAATGTGGGATTCCAAGGCTCAGTATCATGAGGAAATGTCTCAATGTATAGGTTTGCTACTATAGTTTGAGGGTCCCGTCAAACCACAGAAATATTAAGCAAAAGAAGTGATTTTACCGAACAAAAATATACTGTAGGATAACTCTGCATACAAGTTACAGTACAGGATTTCACATTAGTGTCATGCAGGAGCATAATGAGTTGCTGCCCTATCGAAGTATTAACCCGCCCACAACTAGTTGTGAGGGGCTTCTTGACAAATACCATGCTTTCAACTACAGTATCTACAATACTAGGTAATGTGAGATAGAAAATATACTTCTTAAGGCAAATATGTTCAGCGGTAAGTCCTTCACATTGCCGTGAGAGAGGCAAAAACAATATTTTAACATAATCAAATTAAATGATTGATTAAAAAAACATATCAAGAAGCTCACTTTAAATAATGTTCTTCAAAGGCTTTACAAAGGCATATATCCATTTGCAAAAAACGGGACAAGATAGAAAAAAACCCCACTGATGATCAAAATGTGCCATTTTAGCAGCGTCTGTACCATCCATTAAGTCCATGGTTCTTAATGTGTGGAAAGGACATTTTTCCACTTTGCTAAACTCCATCTCCCGATACATAATTCAGGAGTTGTTGGTGTCAGTGCTCGAGTACCGCAGAGACAGAACTGTGACCCACAAAGAAACCTCACACCTCCGCTACAGACAGAGCTCAAAGAATAATATTTATCTACTCCTCTTCACATTTCTCAGCAACATATGTTGAAACGGTCGTCTCATTCCTAAGCAACTGATATTGAAATGGTTTGTGATCTGAACAGAACAGACTCTAATGTCATGCTAACAGCACATCTGCAGCCATCAAGAGCAGAATTTTTAGTGCCACCTTGCTTTGTTCTCATTATTAAATCAAGCTACTTAATAATTACCCAGCTTGATTCAGTTGTCATCGCTCCATCTCCTTCTTGTGCTAGACACAGTAACTCCCCTTGTTGCTCAACTCAACATTTTCTTAGCGAGGGAGAGGTCCATTGATTCCTAAAGGGTTCTACGATTTCTACTATCATATTTTTCTTTTTTTTCCACTTTCACCATTCCTTCCATCCCCCAGCAAGAGCTGAGGACAGGGCGAAGGGGTCTGCCGGCCCCTGTTTTTGTTTTGCACCATCTGTCCAGTCCAGTTAAAGCAACAGCAGGATGAAGAGGTAGAGTGGGAGGAGGAGGTTGTCTATTTGGGAGGTGTAGGCCTCCAGCATGGCCACCAGCGTGATAGAGCCAACAATCCAAGAGTAGGTGGAGTTCAGATTAATGCTCCCATCAAAGATGAGGAACATCGCCACAGCAATGATCTGGGCGAACACGGATGTCGCAGTCCCCTCCATGGTTTTCTTCGTGCCCGGCCAGCGAATCTCCCCCATGGTGCTGCCGAACACGGACGCCACGGTGTCCCCGACCCCCACGGCCAGCACACCCGCGTAAGGCACCAGGCCGCCCGCACCGGGAAGTATCCCCTTCGGAGCGCAGGGTCCAGGGAACAGCCATATGGGCAGAGACATGCCCAGCAGCAGGTAGATGTGGGTCAGGATGAGAGGCCCAGAGTCCCGCTCATCCAGGAACAAGGTGAGCAGCTGCCTAAGGAGCTGTCCCAGTGGCCGGATACGGAAGTACCGCACATACTCCAACAGCAAGAAAACTGCCAGGCAGCCCACAGACGCCACGTGGAGCAGCTGCCGGTCGTACACCAGCCCCGGGACATAGGTGGCCACCACAATCAGATGGAAATACTTCCTGACAACGGTCGAGGCCTGGTGCTTCTTCGAACCAGACTGGCGCTGGTAGTTCTGGTGCAACACAACACAGGTGGCCACGCTAGCCAGGAGCACCCAGTACCCCAGCAAGTAGAGTCTTCTCTCATTTAATGTGACAAAGTCCAGCAGCCACATGATGGGGTGTCGGCCAATGAACAGGGAGAGCCACGGCATGAGGATTCCCAGACCCAGAACGGCTGTCATCATGTGGAAGAAGAGCGAGGACACCCAGGTCTCGGACTCCATGAAGCAGAAGAGTAGGGCAAAGAAAACCCCCAGCAACAGAGAGCCCACCACTACCACTGGAAGGAAGTAGTTCACCGGGTCACCTTTGACCTCTGCCAGGCTCAGGGAGCGCTTGATGAGCTGGTTGACGATGAAACTGATTCCTCCAACGATGAGGAGCGCCTCTCCAGGAGTGAAGCAGCGCGGCAGCAGGTAGAGCACAATCAGGCTGAGATAGACGAAGATCAGCAGTACCTCTAAGACCTCGATGACCTCGGACACGGTCAGCGTCTGTTTGGTTGAATAGAGGATCGCGCTGCCTGCCATGCCTGCGAT
This sequence comes from Centroberyx affinis, assembly GCF_046629955.1. Taxonomy (NCBI): domain Eukaryota; kingdom Metazoa; phylum Chordata; class Actinopteri; order Beryciformes; family Berycidae; genus Centroberyx; species Centroberyx affinis. The sequence continues at coordinate 197,123 of NW_027279013.1, read as the reverse complement.
CACGCAGGTGTTTGTGGGCACCGGCCTCGTGATGCCCAGCGCAATAAGGGACAGAAAGAGAGCCAGCATCATGCCTGTGACGGTGATCACCATGGAGAAGCGTTCAAAGTAGACATTCCCTGAGGCAGAGCACTTCTCTCGTAGCACTAGGCCCAGCAAGGGCATCACCATGGAGGCCGGGACGATGCCGCTGTTCGCCGACGGACGGAACTGAAACACGGCGCCACCCGACCTGAGCAGGCGGTCCCATTTGTGCTGCACGTAGAAAGCCTGGATGACGAGGGCTATGCTGCACCAGGAGTGCTGGTTCCAGACCGCCATGTGGACACACAGGACCACCGCCAAAACTACAGTAGACTCCACTAACACCGGGTTGATCTGCATGGCTGCAGGGTGGAGACAGGCAGGGAGGGAGGAGGGGCGATCTGAACAGATGCTCTGAAACAATGAATGCTGTCTTCTGTCAGTTCCTCTCTCTAGCGCACATCATCATGTGTCAGGCACTCTTCACTCACCGCAGAAGTCTTGATCTGTTAAAAGAAAAATTAAAACGACACAATTAGTCATGTTAGCATTCTGAGCGGAAATGTATGAATCACCACAAAAAAATTACAATATACCAATTTGTGAAGATTATTCTATATATTTACCTAAGTAATTACACTATTCTAAATTACTGAATTTAGTATTGTGACTATTTGTTCTGGAGGCACTGTAATATGTCCATGAGTCATCATGGCTTATCCTAACACTGAACTTTGGTCTACTATCATGCTTTCTGTCATGAACTATGGCCACACTGAACATTCACCCAGTCAGTGTGCAAACCACAAAACTGTCTGGCAGATGAATGACACCCCAAGAGAAATGCCTGCTCTTTCCTCAGCCTTAGTTGCAACCTTTTGTTCTTGTGACGCGAGGTGGGGGTGGAGGAGGAGGTTGGACTGACTTTCAAGCCAAATTACCACTGGAGATGACATTATAGCGCCCGGTCATCATATCTGACGAATGTGATGAAAAGAAAAACGTCTACGCTCATTTTGGATTTACCACATCCATGCTAACGCAGCCCACCGGGGCCGGCTAGCTGTCACTGAAGTGAGAAATGCAGCCAAGCCAAGGATGCTGCAACCCCGGCCAGCTTCTAGCTAACAGCAAAATGCAGCTGACTCTACCGAGTTAGCATAGCGCTACAGAGTACTAAACTACTGCCGGAGGGAAGATTAAATTAATGTCGAGCAATGCGAGTGTACGTACCACATAGGTGCAGTGTTGTCTGGACGGAGGTGTGCTGTGAGAGGAGGCGGTGTCCGTCCTTTTGACAATTTTCTTCCCTCTGTCAGCAGCAGCAGCAGCTTCTCACACCCAGTAGGAGGTGGCCATGTTTGACAGCCAAGTCACGTGGTACACCGACAAATATCTGCTAAAGACGTGATTTTCATTCTTTTGGGATTTATTATTTCATATTAGGTAATGTGTTACGATTTAGTGTTGTTAAGAAAGCGTGTATTATCGATTTGAAATATTTTAGATTTAGGCTACGTGTAGGTCGGGTGCAGGCTGAGGTCAAGTAATCAGTCACGAGAGAGAGAGACTTTCAGATCGGGAGGGGAAGGGATTTGGGAGGAGTATGACAAGAATTAAAGAGAAAATAGGGAACTTTTGAAATTAGAATATAAAATATGAATGCATTAAATATTAAACATGCATAATTGAAAGAAGAAAAATATGTTGGATAATGTCTATTCTGTCAATAACTTGTTAATAAAATATTTAGGGGCACTGTGATGAATCTATTTGATATGTGGAACAGTATACAGTTTACTGCGGTTGAAGTGAATCTTTTGTTTTGACCTACAGAGGGCAATAATATGCCTGGAAGCGTTCAAACTGCCACAAATTCATAGGAAGAGGAAGCAGTAGGAGCAGCAGCAGAAGAAGAAGGAGAAGAAGGGGAAGAAGAAGAAGATGCAACAGCAAATTGTTGTTATGATGTCAGTAAAGCTAGTAGGCCTATATATGATATTAATTATTATTAATAATTAAATTAAACATATCAATTTAACATCAGATGGCCTTCTGGGGAAGTCATCAAGCAATATATAGTTACATGAACAAATTCTTAAAAGAAACTGGTTTAGCTGAAAGAATATAGTTCTATTATATTTTTTTCCCTGCATAATCTCCTGGTCCACACTCCCGTTCAGTAGGCGGCGGTAATGCACCTTGAGTTGGTTTGCCAACCGCCAATAACTATGGGAAAGAAGAAGAAGAGGACGACGACGACGCAAGACAACAACCAATCACATGGCAGGGAGGACGATGGCGGAATCGGAGCTGTGTGTCAGGTAGGAAAATAACGTTAAACTTTTACACGTCTACATGGACGAAATATTTAGTTAAAACTGCGAAAGAGGGAAGCTCGTGTACTTAGTGCGCACATTTGCTATTTTAACGCCTTGACACACATACGTTTTAAATTTGGCAATCTGTCTATTTAGCTATTAGCACCACGCTAACTTAGCTTAGCAACTGCTCGCAGTTCCATTTGAATGGCTTTGCAGCGCGGTCCGCCGCATGACAACAACAGCATGTCACCACTTTGAACTTAGCAAAGTTGGCTAGTGAGCTAACACTGCTTATTTAGCTAGCTGGGGAGCAGCGCTACAACACTGCTAACTAACTTCAATCTGACTCAGGTTACAAGATGCTTGGGTTTTAGCTCCAACGATGAGACTTATTTAGTTGGTGGCAATGTATGGTGGTGGCTAAGGGCGTAACGTTAGTTTTCATTTCGTTTTTGGGGATGGGGAAAACACTAACTAGAATATTTGAACGCACTTAGTGGAAAATATTGCCCATGAGTTTGTGAGCAGTTTGGAAGTGGAGTAGGAGCCACAACTGATGCATGAAATCATCCTAAACGAACGGGACGGTACAATGAACAACACTGGCTTTTCGGTCAATTCACTGTGAGGGAATACATGGATAGGTAAACACAAGTTATGGGTTTTACGCACACACACAAACACAGCAGCACAGAGTCAGTCCAGGCTTAATAAGATAGGTAAAACAGTGAGCTACAAGTAGTCAGAAAACTTCCATTAGTTTCTAAGTTGCACCGATACCCACATTACAGTTGGATAAAGTTATGCAAGTATCAGTGGATACCAAATTATAACAAGACTTGCTATCTTTAATTACATTAATAATTTATGATTGTTTCTGTGGTGCTGATTTTCTGATAATCTGGGGGCACAAAGCTACAAGCCCTGTCAAAATGTCATTCATTTAAAACTGATTGGTTGGTTTCTGTGAAGTACTAGGCAGTGCCAAATAGCAGCCAAAGCTGGTTAGCTAAAGAGCACTATTTTGCAATATTTATCTCAGATGATGCCATTGTGCTGGTCAGAATCTGCAAAGAAATACACTCAGTCTAACACCTAAATGTCAATAACAAACGAACAAATCAAACTTTTATAATTGCTTTTTCCAAATATTTGCCTGATATACCAGCAAAACATTTGAATGTTCTGCTAAATGATGTTTCAGCTTGTGACATGAAGCAGGGAATGAGAGTAACTGTTTACTAAAATCACGAGTGTTTCACAGCTCGTACATGGATTGACCCATTAGTAGTTAATTAAATAAATTAAATAATAATTAAATAAATAATTTGGATGAGAGCTTATGAAATTGTGATGGGCAATCCATCTCATTTGTGATTACTACAGCATAAAATGTAGCTAATATCACGATTCATTTTTCTGCCCCACGATAAGTATTGTCCCTTTTTTGTATTGCAATGTATTGAATTTCTATATATTGTCCCATCCCTACACACTAGTTCAAATGCTGCTTTCATGTGCCAGTTCTAAAATAAACTGAGATCTGCTTTCCTACCTTCGGTCCTGTTGATGAATTAACGTCGATGAGCACCTTTCTAAGATATACCCATTCTTCACTTAGAAGCAGTCGAGAGTTGTGGACCATACTACTGGGAAGATCGGCATTGCGAGAGCCGGTAAGTCTTCTTGCAGTCCTTCATAGGGAGCGGGTTGATGAGTACAGTGTCAAGTGCATGTTACAGGTTGGAGCTTCAAATGTGGCTGCACTGCCAGAAGTAAACTGTCTCATTTTTTGTCTATGTGATGTTCTCTGTTCTATGATGCACCCTTGGTGGACAAAGGCTCAGATAGAGGCAGAGCTTGACAGACACTGGGAGAGGCTACATCAAGGACTCAGTTACTACAAGCCGCCCAGGTATAGTCACGCTTATTTTGATGCAAACATCAGCAACACAAATTCATAGTAACTCAAGGAGTAATTGTCAGTTTCCTGCGTTATAGCTCGTCATCTGCTGGAAAAGTTAAAGAGAACAAAGATGTTGCCCAACCGTTGAAGGATTTTGGTCTGAGGATCAGTAAACTACTGGTGAGAGTTGAAATTTGCTGTTTTACATAAATGATATGATGATGCTTTTCCCATTTGGTGGTGGATTTCATGATTATTTCATGCTTGTTTCAGGGTCTCGATGAGCAACAGAGTGTGCAGATTTTACAGTGTTACTTACAGGAGGACTACAGAGGAACCCGTAATTCATTAAAGGTATCTGCTCTCTCTTGGATTATTTAGTTGTATTTGAATCAGTGTCTGAAATTAACTTTTCAGCTCACCTGCCAAGGACTTCTGAATAAAAAAAAATAGTACTTGACAAAAAAAAACGTTTTACCGGCCAAAATAATCTACATTTTTCATAGAAATGTCACCCTACCCATTTTCAATGGTATTTTGTGTACTGTATGTTAATGTAAAACTTGCTTACCCACTTACGCAATGGATAAAGTGTATAATTCATCATGAAGTGCAACAGAGATTACAAGAGAGCATTTTGAAGCATTGTACGGTGGTCAGTGGGGATAAAGTTTGAGAACAGGCAAAAACCAAAGACTATGTCCAAGGAATTCACAATTTATGGTCTGAAGAAGTTACCAGCCAGTGTGTTGGGTCACTCTTATTGATTTATTTGCCAAAAGACACATTTCACTGGCATTTGGCGCTTAGTGGGTGTTAATTTCAGACGCTGGTTGGAATGATGTGATGACACACGTTTTTATTATGAAAGAGACTCAACTGATGGATGTCACTGTCTTCCAAACAGGGAGTTCTCCAGGATGAGAGACAAAGCCAAACGCTGCTGCTGAAGGTCAGAAAACCCTTGAATCCACTCACTCTGCTCTTGGGAACTCTTGATTTAACATGACCGTTACTTCCTCATTTAATCCTTTGATTAAATATGACTGTCTCTGTGTGTGTGCATTCACAGATAGCTGACTATTACTATGAGGAGCGCATGTGTCTACTCAGATGTGTCCTTCACCTACTGACATACTTTCAAGATGAGCGACATCCCTACAGAGTAAGACGCTGCTAGATTTGGGTCACATCCCACAACTGCAACTGTCCATTTCTGCCTGATTTTGGTGTTATTTCTGCAGATGAACATTTTGGTGTATTTGTCTCTATACAGGCTGAGTACTCCAACTGTGTAAATAAACTGGAGAAAGACCTGGTGAGCAACTACCAGTCTCAGTTCGAGAACCTCTTCAAAGCAGAGGCGCCAACATGGGAAACCAATGGAAACCTCATGGTGAGAATTTGGTTCATATATTTTGTAATCTAAGATCTTCATCACAAACACATTCATCATATTTTATGTTTGACATGAAGCTCAAACTGATGGTGACATACTGTATGTCCTCTTCCAGACGGAGAGGCAGGTGTCGCGGTGGTTCCTCCAGTGTCTGAGAGAACAGTCTCTGCTGCTGGAGATCATCTTCCTGTACTACGCCTACTTTGAGATGGGACCCTCCGACCTGCTGAGCTTCACCAAGATGTTCAAGGAGCAGGGCTTTGGTTTGCGGCAGACCAACAGACACCTAGTTGACAAGAGCATGGATGCACTGGTTGATCGCATCGGGTAAAAGCACCTAGGCTGTGTGTGCGTGTGTGTCTGTGTGTGTGTTGGGTGGGTGGGGGGGGGATATACGACTAAAAACAAGAAATGTACTTCTGCAAATTGACTAGAGGGAGGGTGCATCTTATTTCCTTAGATGACCTTATGGTTAGGTACGCTGCTTAAACACTCAAAAGTAATTTATCGTTTAATGTGGTCTTAAATGTCCTTGTATGTTTCTCTGGCCTGCAGATACTTGAGCTCTCTGATCCTGGTGGAGGGAATGGACATAGACTTCCTTCATAAGTGCGCCCTGGAGGACTCGACAGAGCAGCACCAGTTCTTCAACGCTCCTGATGTCAGCAAGGTTAGACATGAGTCTCTAAACACAGCCGGCATGGCATCAGCACATTATAATGGAACAGTAGGTACCTAAAATTGCACCGTGTGCAGAAAGTACTGAATTTTGCACCCATGAGTAGAGGTAAATTTAATTATATTTTGACTGAAGTGCGATTGCAGACACTGCGCGCTGGTGGCTATTTTAAAAAGAGCTGTGAACCTCACCACAGGGACAGACTGTACTGGCTTTGTGTGACCGTGACTTAACATCACTTTGCAAGAAGCCTGACGATGGATTGAAATGTTTGTGTGGGAGCATAGGAAACAAAATTGTCTAAGTGCCTATTTGCTTCAAGTGTGTGATCCATGGTGGGACTGGTGGCTTCTTAGGTAAAATCTACAATGGCCATACTTAAAATGTACTTTACGACTCCCCTTAGATGTGTGTAAACTTTGGTGCCTTCTTCACAAACTCCCTCCTAGATTCCCTCCTAAATATGCCCTTTGCTGCTCTGTAAGCATTTATTCACACAAATTGTACAAAGTAAATAAAGCACCTTACACATCTCATCATCTCAGCTAACACACTGTCTCTGCCTCCTGCAGGAGATGGATCAGCTGCTGCTGACATTTGGTGACATCCCTCACCACGCGCCTGTCCTGCTGGCCTGGGTGCTGCTGAGACACACGCTGAGACCGGACGAGTCCAGCCTGGTCATCAGGAGGATAGGCAACACCTCCCTGCAGCTGGGGGTGTTCAAGTACCTCTCAACCATGCTGAAGGGCCTTGGAGTCTCAGGGAATAATGTAAGAGAATATACTCACTTTGGTAACTGCAAGACCATCAGAGCACGTGCGTCAAATGATGTTTGAAAAGGGAAAATTTGCATGATTATCAATATCATTCCATGGTCTGAGCAGGGTAAACACTATTACTGTGACATATTCTGCTGCATGATAATATGACATTGATTTTGCTGTGGATGAGTCCTATTTTGATGTGATTACAATGTATACATGTCACTATATTTTCCATTTTTAAAATGTCTTTTTTACAAATTGAACACAACTTAAAATTTTCAATGTCTAATGCCAGGGCTTTGTTGTACAAACCTTTTTGAATGTTGTACTGTGTTTATTTCTGCCTCTTCTAACCTGTCTTTCCTTCTCTCCATCCCCAGTGCATGGCAAGCACAGCAAAGATGTGTATCTATGGCCTCCTTTCATTTGTGATCACTTCTTTTGAAGAGGAAAGCCTACAGGTATAGAGCCTACATGTCTCTCTATTTACTGTCTCTACTCTCATTCACATTGTAACCCACCTTATCATAATTGATGTTGCAGACTGATGGTGTGGCAACACATTGCTCTCATCTGATCGACGCGGCCTGTGAGGTCCTCTCTGCTCCCAGTCTGGCTGAACACTTCTGGGAAATGGTGAGAAGAAACGGGAAATAACTCGAGAGAGACAAAAATGGATCAAAAGAAACAAGAATGGCACTGTTAATACTTGTCCCCTGTTTGTGAAATTTCTAATCCAGAAGCCCAACATGGGATTGGGAATGATCCTGGACAGTGCTGTCGGGATGTTCCCTCATAAGATCGGCCCACTGTTACAGCTTCTAACTGCACTTCTGTCAAACAAGTCGACTGTTAAAAAGGTATCTCTCGCACACACACACACACACACACTCACTCATCTTCATCTTGTCCAAATGAGATAATATATTTCCACCTCTCTGTGACAGGTGTACACTTTCCTGGATAAGATGTCCTTTTACACACAAGTTTACAAACATAAGCCCAATGACATCATCTCCAAGGATGACGAGACACTGTGGAGGAGACAGACGCGAAAGCTCCTCTACCCTCTTGGTTAGTTTAGTTGTTTTGTTACTGTGAAATTTGAGTGTCGACACCATTCACTGATATCATTTTATTTAGTGTGCCTAAGCATATTGCATAATTATGTAATTACATTTTTATCAGATGAAAGTGTATATTTTTCTCATATTTCTACTGTCCTGTGACATGCCTATGTTATAACGGTCTGTCTCGACCCTCAGGCGTCGGGCAGACCAACCTGTGGATGCCCCAGGGCGTGCTCGGCCAGGTGGTGATAGGGGGTGAGCAGGGCTACGTGGTGCGCTGGGACTACTCCTACAGCTCCTGGACGCTCTTCACCTGTGAGGTTGAGATGCTGCTCCATGTCGTTTCGACCGCAGGTACACGCCTGGATGTTCATGCACCTGCACAAGCAGATTACACACTCACTTAAACTCTCATTCACATACAGGATGAAGCTCTGTTATGCAATGTCTGCAGTATCTAATGGTCATTTTTTTTTTTTAAGTTATAATTAAGTTGTATCTCTTTCTCTCTCTCTCTTTGTGCTAGATGTCATAGCTCACTGTGTGCGGGTAAAGCCGATCTTGGATCTGGTCCATAAGATCATAAGCACAGACTGGACTGTGTCGGATTGTCTGCTGCCTCTTACGTCACGCATCTACATGTTGCTGCAGAGGTAAACTGCTCTCTACAAAGGCACTCCACAGCGCTCAGGCTAGATCTATATCAAAAACATTTTTATTACTTTGTGCTCCCTATCTGAGACCGTGTTGTTGTCTCCTAAGAGGAAATCGGGGAGGGACTATTGAATTAGCCCCGGTTTGTCCATCCCTCTGTCCATCTCTCATGCACAATATACCGCACGCCACTGATCCGGATTTTGACAAAACTTCTGTGAATCATGCATGTCTGTATGTCACATATAGTATCAATATCTTATCAATATCTTACAATATCTTGGACGCCAAAGAAAAGCACCTCCACTTCCCCTTTTCCTGCCCCAAACAATCAAGAAACATGAGGGAACATATTTTCTACTTATTGCCCCACTACAACTCTGCATCACTTGTGGGGGATGACATGTTTACTGTTCACTTGTTTTGATTTGAGAATGGATTTGATTGGTGATTGATTGATTGGTGGTCTGTTTACGTGTCTCAGGTTAACATCAGTCATCAACCCTCCAGTGGATGTGATCGCCTCCTGTGTGAACTGCCTTATTGTGCTGGCTGCCAGGATGCCTGGGAAGGTGGGTACCTCTGATTTGAACAGGGAGTAACAAAGTCACAATTTTCTGCTGTTCTTTATCCTTCATCATACTCATACCTTGCCTTTCGTCTTTTCTTGTCTTTCCAGGTATGGTCTAGTCTGCACCACACAGGCTTCCTTCCCTTTGCCTCCAGCCCTTTGACCAGCATGGCTCAGTCTGTAAGGTACTATGGTCGAATTGTTTGGTACCAAATATTTAAGGACTATGAGACATCATAGATTTTTATTTTGGAAAACATTGTATTAAACAAAAATGGGATTCTTCCCAGTGCTGAGGGCATGAAGGCGGGCAACTATGGCAACCTGCTGGTCCAGATTGAGCAGCCTAGAGGGGAATACGCTGTGACCATCGCCTTCCTCCGCCTCATCACAACCCTGGTCAAGGTAATACACAACAGGTCCCTTTCTGAATAGGATTCACATATTTGATTAACCATTTTCTAGCCAGCGTGATTCTGTAGTGACAACTCAACATTGCACACTTTCATTTAAACAAAGTGTGTATGAATTTTTAATCTTTAAATATGGCATCTTAATGAAGTAATCCTGATTATGCCTCTCTTCTTCCTCCTCCTCTTCCTCCCTGTCGGGTAATGCCAGGGCCAGCTTGGCAGCACTCAGAATAAAGGCCTGATCCCCTGTGTACTGCTGGTGTTAAAGGAGATGCTGCCCACGTACCACAAGTGGCGCTACAACACCTATGGAGTCAGAGAAAGGATAGGTAAGGGGACACATCTGACAGTAGTGGCAAAAGTTACAATGGCTGCTTTTTTTCTCTGAGACCAAAGAGTAAAGAGTGAATGAACATTTCCCACTCTTTGTTGCTGCAGGCTGTCTTATTTTGGAGCTGGTCCATGCCATTCTCAATCTCAGCCCAGAGGGAGAGGATCAGGGCAGGTGAGGTTAAGCCCTTTGTTATTCAAATATCTGGACTCCGTGGTGTGTTTCCTGCAGTTGTTGTTTGGTGCACACTGGCTGCTAGGCATATAATCATGTAAATAAACATCCCTGCACTAATCAATCAAATAAATAAAATAAAAAAATCAAAACAGTTGAAGTGATCCAGAACAGATAACGTTTCTCTACTTTCATAGCTAGCGGCACTCTTTATTTCTTTAAGTCTTTATGCTTTCATGTGTTCATGTAATGCTCCTGTCACATTCCAGTAGAACAATGTGTCATTGAGTATAAGTCCTCTTGGCTATTGCCATTTCTGATTTAAAAAAAAAAATGCATCATCTCATAGTTTCCATAATTAATAATCACACAATTAAGGAAATTAAGAATATTTAAATGTATTTAATTTAGAGGTTGTATCAAATCAAGCCGCTTACGTTCCACAGCTATTCAATTTGATGAACACTGACTCCAGCAATTGAGTGCTGAGCTTATTCAAATCCACGGTTTCTATGAATCAGAACGTGAAATTGAGCTAATAGCAAAGTGCTTGATCCTATAATTGTCATACACCCCGGGTTTGTCCCTTCTTTTCTTTTTTTTTAACACTTTCTCCAGTATACCTTATTGTATGCTTCTGTTTCTTATGATGTTTTCTCAAAAATATTTTTGGGACATATATCACCTATAAAACTTTCTGATGCACTACTGGAGAAGTTGAAGCTTTTATTCTGTTTCTCTCCCTTGCTGCAGCACTCCCACCCTGCAGTCCCTGTGTATCTACAGCTTGGCTAACACTGAGGCCGGCCAGGCGGTGGTCAACATCATGGGAGTAGGAGTGGACACCATTGATATGGTGCTGGCTGCACAGCCCAGCAGGTGAGACTGAATTTAAAAAGATCTTAAGTGGTGCTGGGGCATCATCCCATTTTCATGCCTTGTTTTTCCGTTCTCTATTCTGCATTTCTCTTAAATGTTTTTTCCTATCACCAGTGAAATGAAAACTTCACACCTTTTAGGTGAAGTAGTTGTGATTTCATATTTGGTGATCCCATAGAAATTATTTTGTGTCCTTCTCTCTGACCCTTTTTATAGTGGCGGCTCCGAGGGCCCAGGTCAGATTCTGATCCAGACAGTGAAACTGGCCTTCTCCGTCACAAATAATGTCATCCGTCTGAAGCCACCCTCCGACGTCGTGTCCCCCCTGGAGCAGGCCCTGACGCAGCACGGGGGCCATGGCAGCAATCTGATAGCCGTCCTGGCCAAGTATATTTACCATAAACATGACCCGGCACTGCCACGCCTGGCTATCCAGCTGCTCAAGAGGCTCGCCACGGTAAGACACCTTAACAGACATGACATTTTAATTGTTTTAGCTTTGGTTGTTTTGTGTAGGCTTACAGTATATCAATGCAGTTGTACTACTGAGTTTTGGACATGTTTTGAACAAAAACACATAATGAAATCAAACTTAAATTTTGTCTCTAGGTGGCTCCCATGTCAGTCTACGCCTGCCTAGGTAGTGATGCAGCGGCCATCCGAGATGCATTCCTGACTCGGCTGCAGAGCAGGACAGAAGACATGAGGATTAAGGTCATGATCCTTGAGTTCCTCACCGTTGCCGTGGAAACCCAGCCCGGCCTCATTGAGCTCTTCCTCAACCTGGAGGTCAAAGATGGCAGCGAGGGGTCAAAGGTGTGAACTGCGGGAATATCTGATAAATGGATAGAAGTGTAATTGTGTTTAATTTTATGTCTGAATGGAAAGCTGATTGTCTGCTTGACCCATAGGAGTTCCTGCTGGGCGAGTGGAGCTGTCTGCAGGTGGTGCTGGACCTAATTGACTCTAAACAGCAGGGGAAATACTGGTGTCCTCCCCTGCTGCACCGAGCCGCGCTGGCCTTCCTCCTCGCCCTCTGGCAGGACCGCAGGGACAGTGCCATCTCTGTCTTACGCACAAAGTAAGTGTATTTTCTCTGATCTTTGCCTTGATCTGGAAAAAAAAAACATGTAATGAGATGTTTGAAAATATATTTGTATGGATTATGATGCATATGTTATTGTATTTTCCCCACAGAGAGAGGTTTTGGGAAAATTTGACAACCCCTCTCTTCGGAACCCTCACTTCCCCTTCAGACACCACAGAGGTACGCTACTGACTTAGACCCTGCTATACTGATGACATGAGTAATTGGTCATGGTTGTTAACTTACAGATTTAAATTTTTGCCCCCAGCCTTGTGTTCTGGAGACTTGTGCTTTTGTCATGAAAATCATTGGCCTGGAGATCTACTATGCTGTCAGGTAAGTTCATGAATTTATCTGCGTCTGGCTCATTAGGATTGCTGACTATCGATATTTCAGTGTGTTGATGTTGACACATAAGGCAGAGTTTTTGGGATGTAGTTGGGCAAGACTCACAACAAAACAATACAAAGACAACCTGTTGAATAGTGTTGGCCATCAGAGTTGAGCAACATGTTGCCGTGTGTATTTCTGCTTTAATAGACGATGGTTCAAATCGCTTGTAATTGATGGTAAGTTGCAATCTCTGGTGTTGCAGTGGCTCCTTGGAGCAGTCTCTGAAGGATGTGCTGCAGAAGTTCTCCAGTGGGCGGCGCTATGAGTACTGGTCCCAGTACGTCAAGTCTCTGGTGTGCCATGTGGCCGAGACAGAGGAGGAGGGCATCTGCTCCTTCTCCGAGACCCAGATGCTGATCTCTGCCTGGCGGATGCTGCTTATCCTTTCCACTAATCATGTATGTCATAGTAAACTCAATCATGATTATAGTGTTGATATAAGAATGCTGATCTGGTCTGCTGATGGTCCATTTAGAGGTGTGCTCCTGTGCTGACTGGTGTGTTTTGTGTCTCCAGTCTGATGTGATGCAGCTAACAGAGGACTCAGCCAAGCTGAAGCTCTTCATGGACGTCCTGGATGGGACCAAAGCGGCTGTGAGTCATCATGGCACAACATATTTTCCTGTTATCCATATTAAAACCTCTTCCCCCTTCCCTTTTTTTTAAATTCCTTTACATTTGTCAGCAGGGATATTTTCTCTTTTCTTTCTCTCTTTTACTTTCTAATTCCTTCTCTCTCTCTTTCAGTTGATGGTGCCCATGTCTGTACCTTGTCTACGTCTTGGATCCATGATGGCCACCTTGCTACTCATCCTCCTCAAACAGTGGAGAAGGTGGGTGTATGTATTTGTGCATTTGATGGAGAGACAGTTAAAGGGTTTCCTGCATGTTTCAGTCAACAGTAAAGACCGTTGCCCTATTTCCCATCAACTGTCTTTTTGCTCTCCTCCTGGTCACTCTTTCCAGTGTGGTAGCTACAGCTCCTGACATCCTGTCCCCCCTGTCCCTGATCCTGGAGAGTGTCCTGCAAGCTGACCAGCAGCTGATGGAGAGGACCAAGGCCAAGATCTTCTCTGCACTCATATCTGTGCTGCAGATACAGGGGCTCAATGGTGAGCGGCATATGTGTCTGTGTCTGTTATCGAGGTAGACATGTTTGCATGTGTGACATACATACGTGTACAATATGTATGCTGGTACAAATGTATTCTGAAACTCTTTGCTCACTAGGTGGGGAGATTTCCCAGCTGCCCCAGTTACTGCTGTCTGTGTGTGAGACGGTGAAAGATGAGGCCCTGGCCCTGATTGACAGTACTCGCCACATGAGCCAGATGGGCGACATGGTGGAAGACGAGGACAGCATGGAGACAGACACTCCCCGCAGCCTTCAAAAAGACCAGAGAGATGGGGTGAGCCAGGCAGGGAAGGATGGACATGCATATACAGTAGCTGGAGGCCGTACCAGTTCACAATGTGAATGCAGCATAAGCTTTATTTTTCTTTTGGCCCTCTTTTTGTCAGGTCTGTGTGCTGGCACTACACCTGGCCAAGGAGCTGTGTCGTGCTGATGAGGATGGTGAGCACTGGGTTTTAGTGATGAGGAAGGTCCCGGTCCTCCCCTCCGTTCTCAGCGCTGTAGAGCTCAGTCTGCGTTCCAAACACAACCTCTACTTCACCGAAGCTGCGTTACACCTGCTGCTCACACTGGCCCGCACTCCTCAGGTAAAAACATAAACACACACCTCTAACATGAACTGTACTATATCAAATGCACTTAAGTCAATCCTTCTGGTCAATGTAAGATGTCAAATGTTGACCATGTCTCCATTTGTCCTCCAGGGGGCAGCAGCTGTTGCTGGAGCAGGAGTCATCCAGACGATCTGTCTCCCTCTTCTCAGTGTCTATGAGGTCTCTTCAATTGGAGCATCACAGGTAACAGAAGTTATAGTGATCCCTACTCAGGAACAGCTATGGGCCTTGCATGTAACATACCCCGTAATATGGCATTACATAATCACATTATGTGTTGATATGACATAGTAACATGGCAGAGTGGATAACAGGCAGACCACTGTGTTCTCTATGTGATGCTGGGAATCACATCCCTCAAGAAATCAAGTTCATAGAAAAAAGGAGATGGACATAGTAACATGGCATATCTGTGTCCTTGTGCAGGGTTTCTCCCGCAAGTCCCAGGACTCCCCCTGCTGGCCAGGGGTGTACCGCCTCTGCATGTCCTTGATGGAGAGTCTGCTCAAGACACTACGCTACAACTTCATCAACGAAGCCCTAGACTTTGTTGGAGTACATCAGGAACGCATACTACAGGTAGGACTGCAATGGGATGGAATTCTCCTTATTGAAAGAGTGACGTACCAGGGGTCAGGTGAATGTCTGCCAAAAGAAACTTCTGCCAAAAACAAATGTTTCCATTGAACTGCACCCAAAGACTCTTGCTATGTTTTAAGCCTCAGGCTATAACAATCACTGATTCTTTAACTTAATCTGACATCGGAACTTTCTGTTTCTGTTATTAGAATTAGTTATTAGAAGTGGAAATTAACCTGCTGTGAATTGTGCTAGTGCTGGGTGTCTTGCCTCAAGCATTATTATGCAGGGAAAGCGCTATTCAAGTGCCTATAAGAGCGCAAAATACCAGAACCAGCACTCCAGTCTAGTCTATTTTAGTCTGTGCCGGTAATGCAGTTACTGTTGCAGCCAAAGCCACAGATAGGCAAGTTTATGTCGTGGTTTGGGTGTCTGTGCAATGTGTCAGAGATGAAAAGGATCTAAAAAAAAAAAAGGAGAATGCATTTGTATATCTGAATCAGTTTTCTCAGTGAGGATCTGAATATTGTGTTTGGTCTCTCAACACTTCTCTTTATGTTCTCCGCCTCTCTCCTGCTCAGTGTTTGAATGCAGTGCGAACCGTGCAGAGCCTGGCCTGTCTGGACGAGGCGGACCACACAGTCGGCTTCCTGCTGCAGCTGTCTAGCTTCTGTAAGGAGTGGCAGTTTCACCTGCCCAAGCTACTCCGAGACGTACAGGTGAGGCCAGAGGAAAGCTGCGTCAGCCAGATAATACAACTCCATTGGTGCAGTCACAATACAGCGTGAATGCAGTCTTTGATACATACATTCATAATTTCATGAGAGCTTTTTCTCCGCCTCTCTCCTCCACACAGGTTAACCTGTGCTATCTGTGTCAGACGTGTACATACCTCCTCCATAGCAAGAAGATGCTCCATCACTACCTCCAGGTCAGAAACCAAATGTCTAACTTCATATACTTTGGCACTACCAGACACTGCAGTCAAGTAGTCCCCTTGTCATTTATAATATATTTATATTGTATTTTACATTTTAGTAATTTAACTGACACACATACCATGCCATCTGTGAAGAATCAGGACTGTAGCAGTCTGTTCGTTAATGTTGTACATCATTAGTATTGTGCATAACCCCAAGTCTTTTAAAACAAGTAGTTGCCAGATCATTACTGAAAACTGAATTTTCCTGGGTGCAGCAAGGCAAAGAAAATCTTGGCTGCCACGAGAATACAGTAAAGTATCTCCTGTTAGACGTATCTCTTTATTTCTGTCGTTTTCTCAGGCTAAAAATGGTGAGGCGTTGCCCCCTGGCCCCCTCCCCCGGGCCCAGCGGACCCCCCAGACCCCGTCTAAAGAGGCGGCAGGTGGAGGGGAGCGAGAGGAGGCGGAGCAGAAGGCCCTGCTTGCTGTCCAGTGCAGTCTCCTGAAGATCCTCAGCAAAACCCTGGCCACTCTGCAGCACTTCACCCCAGACTGCTGCCAGATACTCCTGGACCAGGCAAGACCGCTTATTCTGTTCAGACGATTATTCTGACCCCAATTTAAACTGAGACATATTGTTAGCTTCTATTTTCATTCTGTATCAGATATTTCCAGCTACATTGTAAGAAACTATACCACTTTTTGACGTTTATGCCATGATAGTGTGTGTAGACTGTCTGGGATGCTGATCTGTCTGTGTCTCTGTGTCAGTGTATGGACTTGGCAGAGTACAGGACCCTGTTTGTCCTCAGCTTCACAACGCCAGCGTTTGACCCCGATGTGGCTCCTTCCTTTGGGACCCTGCTGGCCACCATCAACGTGGCCCTCAGCATGTTGAGCGAGGTAGGTGTTCAGTGTTTCAAAATATACTCGTGACTCATGTTAGCTCCCAACAGTCCATGTTCCTGAGTTTCTGTGCTGTTTCCGTGTGTAGATGGAGAAGAAGAAAGAGCCAGCTTCCTTGAGTATCGCCTCGCTAGCCTCATCAGAGGAGATCCAAGCGTTGAAGTAAGTAAATTGAGGCACCCTTCCTTCCCTCCCTCTCTCTTGAGTACTGTTTGAATGGGTCTAGTATTACACACCCTCTTTGAATTGAGAATTACCCTCCAAGTTCTATGTTTTGCTTTGGTGCATTCACATCCAATATCTATCTGTAGATAAATACAGTATATGTATTTTTAAACCAAGGTGTCCTGACATTTAACTTGATATATCCTCAGTTTTGTACATTACAGCGCACAAATTACACATTTTAACTTGACAGATTAAAGAAATAACTTGAGTCTCTTTCTTCAGGTCTTTGCTGATGTTCACCATGGAGAACTGTTTCTACGTGCTGATCTCCCAGGCTGTGCGGTGTCTGAAGGACCCCTCCATCCTCCCCCGAGACAAGCAGAGGCTCAAACAGGAGCTCAGCTCTGAGCTGGTGAGAACTCTTTCTTTTTTGTGTCTCTTTGTGTGTGTGTGTCTCTCTCTCTTTATGTAATTTTTGATCTGTTATTTTGATCTCTCTCTCCCTCCTTTAGAGCACTCTTCTGTCTAGCTTGTCCCGTCACTTCCGCAGGGGCTCTCCATCCTCTCCGGCCAGCGGTATCCTCCCCTCCCCCCAGACCAAACCACCCACGCCAGGCTCGAAGGGAAGCCATGAAGGTCAGGAGCCGTTCATCCAGTTTGTCCAGGCCTTTGTCAGACTCGTGCAGAGATAGACCTGGATTTCAGCAGACAGAAGACAGTTGTCCACCGTTAACATTGGCAGTTTTTTTTTTCTTTTCAAATGAATGGAATCCACCGGCCCCTGAAAAATCCAACATTGTGGGTGAAATATTTTTTGTAAGGACATGCAGCTTTTGTACCTCCAACAGACCAAACCTTTCACTGGTGTTATGCTTCATTGTTAAATACATGGTGAATGTACCCACAGCACAAATTTGTGACCTTGAGCAAGAGTGTTTGTTCAAATTAAGTAATGTTTAATAATATTACAGAGCCAGGTTCTTGTGTGCTCTCTAATGTGTGCTAAACATCTCATTTTGCCAAAACTGCTGTTATAATTGGATTTGATACGACCACAACCAAAGTGTTATAGGCAAACTAGAAGCTGTGCGACGGTCCAGTTTTACAAAGAAGTTGACCTTCTCTGAAAAAAAGACTTGTCTATTTATATAAAATTGCCTCTGGAAGGGAATCTGAAGAGATTTTGGTGCTACTTAACATCAGCCACTGACTTGTGGACCATCTTCCCAAGGCCTAGTTTTATAGGTCACTTTGACAACATGTAAAGACCGAAAACATCTATTAAGTGCTACCTAATTAAAACCTTATGTATTATCATTTAAAAGCATCTTCAAATATAATCTTTCTTCATCTATAGTAATGACTTAGGGTAGTAGAAAAACTTTCTCTACAAATCTACATTGGTAACCTATGCTCGCCATTTTTCTACTTATCTTCATTTTCACTCGAGGGGGGGTTCTTTTCTTTTTTGAATTTAAAACTTCTTTTTGGTGTGGAGTTTGCTATTTTCTTATTTGTGCTTCTGTATGTACACAAAGCACCTGCCAAGATTTGTACTTAAAACATGTATATGCTAATAAAGGGACTGTTATGCTAATAAAAAGACTTGTGCCCCATTTAAATATAACATTATACTTAGAGGCTGTCAGTGTATTGTGCTTGATGACATTTAATGAGAAATAACTTCAGACATGCGGAACACACCATAGATTTCTTTTTGTTTACTGCATTTGCACATAATTCCCAGTATACACGTAACCCTGAACCATCTTACAAATAACTAAGTTGACAGGTAAAACCTAAGGTGAAAGACAAACACAAAAGCTGGTAATAAAATACATTTTCATGTAAAATAATTCTATCATATAAAAAAGGATAAAGACAAATATTCAAATTGCAGGAATTAATATTTACAAAAGGCTTTTTACTTTTATGAGGGGGGGGGGACTTTTACAACTTCAGTACCAAAAATGTCTCCATATTATAGGAAGGTCATGTGCAATTACAGTACAATTTGCCAAAGTCTTTCATATCTGAAGAGTGAGCAGGCAGACAGTTTTACAGCAGGGCAGAAAGGCAGGATAAGGCCTAACCGAACGACAGGTGCATTAGGTAGCTACATTATAAAGGCAGTGTGGGGCATCGAACCAGCAGATTTAGTAGCTGCAGTGGAGAGAGGCGTCACTGGTGTGATCCTCAGAAGAATCAGAGTGCCTGCCAGCAGTCCGTCTGGAGACCGGGACAGGACTATTTATTTCCTCAGGCTGGGGGAGTGTAGCGTCTACTGGCCATTGACCGGGACCTCCTGTGGAAGCAAAGACACGTTACAACACACTGTACCATCAGCACACCAACATGAAGGCCAGGCTAGCACTTACAGCCGTTTTATATCTTTGGTCTTACACATGCAGGGAAAAGTCAGTTAATTTTGGCGAAAAATATATGAATGGAAATGTCCAAGCTTTCACACTGCCTGCAGAAGCATGCATCTGACATCTTGCTCAGAAAAGTAGGGATAGCTTATCATGCATCATAAATGCACAGATTTATCTGGACAGTCACTCAAACACAATATGACAATATATCCCCTCGTGATATAATGTTTTGGTATCTGCTTCATGCAACAAACAAAACTAAGTCCACAGCACCTCATGAGCAATCTCATGCATCAGATCACTCTCAAACCCTGCGCCTCAACCGCACTAACCTTCGTCTGGTCCTCCAGACGGGCCTTTCAGGCCAAAGAGGGTATAGTAATTTGTCTACCATTATTTCACATGAATAGAGAATGAGAGAAAAAAGAATTAGGCTGTGAATAGAACATTAGTTTGGCATCTCAACTGGAGGATGGCTGTTTCTTTACACTTACCTCTAAATTCCCCCTGGCTTTCTTCAACACTCCATGGGTTAGTGCCACTACATTGAAAAAAAAAACAGAAAACAATACAACGTCATATATCTCCATCTCTTTGCATATTGGTATTTAAGGTGACAAATAATAAAAGGTAATAATCGTACGCTGATCAATGATGACCCTTTCCATTCCCTCTTTGAGCTGGTTGGTGGTGCGAAGGCGTTTCACAGCTCCACTCAGCATCCTCTCCTGCTGGGACAGCCGGCTCTTCAGCCTGGCTATCTCATTACTCAGCAGCTCATCCTGATACGGAGGATAAGAGAGGACTAAGTGTGGTCCATATAGATGCTTGAATGGATACTGTATGCATGTGTGTTTGTGCGTGTCTACCTGCTGGTTGTTGCTGCCGTCCCCTGGCGTGTTGCCAGCTGGCAGTGAGACTCTCCACACCAGTTTGAGCAGCCGGCCGGCCTCCTCCAGGACCTGCTGCATGGTGTTCACACCACTGGACAAACTCTTCAGATGCTGCGGTTCCATCACCTAATTAGACATGCACACAATAGATACACTTTAACTATGATGACAATATGGTGTTTGTTGTATATAATGTTGCTGAACTGCTGTTGGAATAATGAAACTAGCTGAACTTTTTAGCAAAATACAATTAAAACATATTTTCAAGCAGATAATCAGGGTACCACAAAAAACAGGAAACAGATAAAAAGTAGGAAATTGGAATTGTTACAAATAAATGAGTTGCGTTTCCAAAAAAAAAAAAAATAATAAAACCCTGAAAGAAAAATCTAACAAACACACATTTACAATAGAGAAAGTAGTTGTTTGATGTAGCGTGCCATTACCCTGTTGTCAGAATGTGTGTGCAGACACTCCTGCAGGTGTGTGTCCATGCTGCGTGTGAGCCTGCGGCCCTCAGAGATTTGTTTGCGCAGGGCATTGTAGTCCTCAATCAGGCCCAAAACATGGCGCCCGTTGCGATTGGCCCAGAGCCGGTGGCCTGGCACCAGG
Source organism: Centroberyx affinis (assembly GCF_046629955.1). Taxonomy (NCBI): domain Eukaryota; kingdom Metazoa; phylum Chordata; class Actinopteri; order Beryciformes; family Berycidae; genus Centroberyx; species Centroberyx affinis. The sequence continues at coordinate 176,248 of NW_027279013.1, read as the reverse complement.
CGGGAGGGAGCGCTGGAGACACTGTCACCAGAGCTGCCGCTGTACTGGGAGCCTTTGTCCACCTCCAGCTGAGCATGACGCTTCATTTCTGGACAGAGACAATTCAATCAATCTCTGAAATGCAAAATACTCAAAATACCAGTTTAATTTCCCCCTGTAACAGCACTGTACAGGCTTGTATCTATCCTTACAATCAGATGTCATGCCAACTCTATCCTTACCATGGAGGATGCTCGTGTGTTCATCGTGGGAGTGACGGAGAGGATCACAGCCCTCGCGCCCCGGGGACCTGCCTCCCTCATCTAGGACAAAAGAAAAACCAAAACTGACACAACAGAGTAATAGGTGTGTGTCTGTGTTTGTATATGTGCCACAGACGAGCAGTACAGTTCATCTGGGTCTGTGCCTAGTGTTTACCTGAAGTGGAGAGCAGGTAGTTGATGTTGATGGTGTCAGAGCGGTTGGGCCCTCTGAGCAGCTGCTCCTCCAGTCTCTGTCTGAGCGCCGTGTTCGTCTGGATGCTCCTCTCCAGCTGCAGCCTCAGGTGTCTGATCTCCAGCAGCAGCTCCCCCAGGTCCACAGAGCCAGAGCCTGAGCAAGGGACAGGGACGGGTTCCTGGGACGCCTCGCTGGATTCTGCTCAGCAGTACAATGAAGGAGAGGGAAAGTTAGCTCATGGTTGCGTGGTTTCAACCAGAATTTCTGTTTTCAAGCCCTGGTTCAGACCAAACGGCAGCGTTGCGGGATTTACATGTAACTTGGCACACCAAAGAGGGATGTGTTGGTTGTAGGTTGTGACTAGGGATGCAAATTTTCAGAAATTTCCTTAATCGATCGTCGGTCACGTTAATGACCAATTAATCGATTAATCATTATGTAAAATACAGCTTTTGACATAGAAAATACAAAATACAAAATGCATGTTTTTACACCTGTCTTTAGGCCTACTCAACAAGTTACTCAACCATGCAGAATTCAAAAGAGTCGGGACCCCTGACAACGGACGTCAGTGTTTCCCACAGGCTGAAAATGTACTTTCTTTAGGGTTAATTACTTTAAATTGTCTTTACATTGTGTCCAACGGAACCCAACTCGTGGAATATGCAATGAAGTCTCTGCACTGCACTCATGTTAACTTTCTGAGTGTTGAGCAGCGTTACAATTGTCCGATTGAAAAGTATCAAGTTACTCTACGTTACAACACGTGCGAGTTCAGAGAAATTGTGGAACTTTATATATATTTTTACAAACGTTTTCAGAATGACGGACTGTCAGGTTGAGTACAGACCTACTGCATCACCAAATGACAGACATGATGTGATGCGCACATTAGACGCATTACAGAACGATTTAGATCAATTTCTATACATTGATTAACTGTTTATGTTGTGCCGGCCGTGCCGATATTGTGGCGCTGCCACAGTTTATGTATTGGAAACAATGGCACGACAATATACTGGTTTACTTAAGAATAAGAGCGTATCTACGTGGTCAGGGATAAATCATTTCTGAAAAAAATGAGAAATAGCACATAACGTACATTATCGATTAATATATGCTTGATCGATCAAATTGTTAACGGTGATTAATCGATCATCGATTAATCATTAACATCCCTAGTTGTGACGTTTAGAGGGCGATTTGTGAATGCTTGGTGAAAATGTCCTGTCTGGCTCTCTCTCACCCAGACACACACAAACACACACACAGTTTATTAGTTAATAAACTAATTAAAACTTCAATAGGTTATTTTCGGAGACAACATATGCCTTGTAGTACCTGTGTGTTTGTGAGCTCCAGTCTTGATCTTTTCGTAGACTTGCAGCTCCACACGCAGCGATTGTAGAAGATGTTGGGAGTCAGATAGCTGCTGGCTCTGGAGCTTAACATCACACTGCAACCTGGAAACACACACACACACACGCAAAATACAATGATCAGAAAGTTCGGAACTAAACATACTACTCTTTTCAAGTTTCATAGATAAGGGTCTAACCCTTAAGCACAATATGCATGTACAGTACACATGTGCACACACACAGCAACAAGTGTAGGAAAGGGAGAGGAGTGATATGTCAGTGAACTAGACTCCAGGTGTCATGTGTCAGCCTCATTCAACTGTGTCACTAGGACCCGGGGCCAGGGGTCATCTGTAAAGGATTCAGCATCATTATGGCGTGTGCTCATGGATGGGACGAGGCCTCAAATGATATATTCTCATGTTACTGAGTTCTAGTAATAGTATAATATAATGGTAATTGTAATGAGTGTTTTGAATGCTAATTGGTTGCCTTGTGTAGTGTCAAGTTGCACGGGGAGATACACATACTGTCATTATGGGCAGTAATGACAGTATGTGTGTATCTTGTTTGTGAGTGTGTGGTACAAAATAGCTTGTCCTGTTAATGATCTGGCCTGTGTGTGTGTGTGTGTGTGTGTGTGTGTGTGTGTGTGTGTACCTGTGCAGCTCCTCCTTGCTGTAGTGCAGTGAATCCTGCAGCTGTGTGTTTTCCTGGCTGCTGCGCTCCAGCCTCTCCTGCAGGCGGCTGTTGTCCTGCCTCAGAGCCTCACATTCCTTCCTGCTCTGCTCCAGCTTGGCCGTCCGCCTGGCCAGCGTCTCCCGCAGCTTCTCATTCTCCTTCTGCTTGTCTGGAGGAAATACAAATGTTGGAGGACCAGTGTTTGGCATGGGCAAACTTATCCGTGTGTATGTGTTCCAGACTATACATTGTGTGGACTCACTGTGAGGTGAGCCGGTGAGAAAAAGTGTGTTACCTCTAGAACCCAGGTTGAGCTGCTCCTTCAGGGACTGGTTCTGCCCCCATAGGAAGCGCACCTCGTTGGCCAGCTGACCCTGCTCCTCCGTGCCGTGGATGAAGATGTTGGTAGCTGCTGAACATATACACACACATATACACACTCTATCAGTCGATCAGCAAATAAGATAAGACCATAAGCACATAGAATAAGGGAAAGTAATTTTCATTCTGAGCAGAACATTTCAAAACTGAGGTATCAGCATATCGCTGCTGTCATGTGAAAACCTCTTTCAGACCTCTTGGGGTTAGGATTCCCTTTCAGAACCAATTGGATAATGTCAAAAAATGCATTGTCATCAAGCTAGAAACAAGGCTGTTTTTCATAGTTCGTGAAAAGCTGACATTGTGGAAATGCATGGACAATATGTAACAGATATCCTAACAATCACACTGACAGAGAGAGAATGAGACACAGCAAGAGAGAGAGAGAAAGAGAGAGAGAGAGAGAGAGAGGGGTTATGTGTGTACCTGGGTCTTTCTCCACCTCAGCCAGTCTCCTCTCCAGCTGTTCCCTGAGGCGGTCGTTGGTGCGGATGCTCTCCTCCAGGCGCTGCCGCAATGCTCGGATCTCTTGTAGATGCTCTGCCAGGAGGTCTAACAGAGAAACACACACACACAGCTAAGTCACATACTGACACTGTACATGTTCATTCAAACAGCAAATCCCCACAATGTTGCTACACCATGAACATACAATGCACATTACTGGCTTATAATCAATTAAGCATAGTGAATGTACTGAACCATGCCCTAGAAACAAATATAAAACAAACTTTGAAATCAATCTACCTCCGAATCGTATTTACCTGGATTCATAGTGCGAGGCAGTCCAGTAGTATCCTGGTGTGAGGCTGGGTGTCCCTCTCCGTTATGGGCTTCTATCTCAGGCTCTGACCCATCCCAGTCCTGGCTTTCATCCTGTCCCTGATGGTGGGAGCTGGTCTGGGCCATAATGGAACGATGCAGGTCCAGCTCGCTGCGCAGGGTAGCACTGAGTTCCTCACTGCTCCTCAGTTGTTCCTGCAGTCGCCCATTCTCCCTCTGCAGGCCCTGCAGTCTGCTGGCACTGTCCCTACGACCAGTAACACCTTCAGCCTCGGCTCCTCCTACAGGAGGGAATTGCTGCTGGACCGCAGCCTCCAAAGCTATTCCTGTCCCTTCAGTGGTATCTCTCTGGGCTATAAATGGAGTGGGAGACAACAGTGGTTACAGAAAATTAACACACAACACATGTCAACAACAGATATTCATCATACCCATGGGTTTATATTTAGTGACCTTCTTCAGTGCCCTTTTCCATCGTCTTTGTGAAAGACCATTCCGTTTCCCCTCTACATTCACTATTCCATTCTCTATATCCATAACCTTACACTAGGTCTTACTTTGACAAGGGTAGTTAGCCGTGGTAGATCAGAATGTCCTCCACTGCTATAGCCTAGCCTCCATGCTAACACAACTAGCTGCAGAACAAGCTGAACCTTTGTAAGTAGCCTTTCAACTGAGTGCACTAAGGGAAATGAGAGTTTAGGGCTGCAGCCCTCTGCAGGAGCTCACACATTGCCACAAGCGTAATCTGTCTCCGTAATAGCCTTCACTGTCTCCTCTCTGAGGGAAACACAATTTGAAGATTAAACCGGATAGGTGCCACTGAATAATGCAGCTTTAAGTGGAGGTGGATTGAAATTGGACACCTGTTCTGCCCTTGGCCAGCCCGCTTTGTCCTGTGGGACGCCTGACTGCAACAGAATAGATCTGAGTGGAAAATAAGTGCCATTACTAGCTGCTACTAGACTGGCCAGGCCCAAGAACAGGGATTCAGGCAATCTCAATGCCATACCACTAGGCCAGGGAAAGGGGAAAAAATATCCATTTTTAATGGAGGGAACTGAGGTAATCCCAGTGTGGCCAAAATAACCGGAGAGTCAAGTACACACTATACCTGGCTGGGCCCATCTTCTGGGATACTTAACACTATAATTGTACTTGGCTTTCACATCCATTCACAAATAGTTTGGGTAAATGCCATTATCAAGACATGTTGAACTATGTTTAAATCGTTGCATCTGAACATCTGTAGCATATTTGACAAAATCGGTAATGTTGGCCCAATCTAGGTGCTTACCATGAGCAGCAAGGTTGCCAGGTTGTGTGGTTGGGCTGTTGTGGAAGGAGGCAGAGGCCCTATCGAAGTGGTACAGATCAGAGTTGGAGCTGTGGTGGCTGCTGGCGCTCTGGCCTCTGAGCTGGCTCTGCATGCTCTGGATGAGACGGTTCTTCTCCTGCAGCTCCTTTGACAACCTGGTACACATGGAGGGGCGATTTGACATGTGAATAACTGCTTAGATAAACTCTAGCTGCCTGATGTGGGAGACTGAGCCATCTATCACATCATCTCTAAGAGTCTTGTAGAGCGAAACACAACATCAAACAGGGAAGATAATCACACAGTGGGACAGCTTGATGAATAGCACTCAAAAAGAAAGACTGAACGTTACAGGAGCCAAGAAAAATATCATGTTGAATGTCTTTATAGCCAGAGGGCTCGCAACTTTGAAGGAGAAACACCCAGTTTGAAAACATGAAAGAAGAGTTCACAGCAAACATCATGCTGTCCTCTTAGATCAAGCCCGGATGCCACTCACAGGTCCAACTGCTCCCTGGTGCATTCAGCCAGGTTGAGGTTTTGTTGGACGAGGAGGCTGAGGTGCTGCTGCAGCAGCTCTCTCTCGCCCTCTAGCTCCACACGCAGGTAATCTATTTCCTGCTGGATTCTAGCTGAGCTGTCTGGAAGATCACTGACGTTCTTATAGGAGAACAGCTCCTGCAATCCCTGCTGGAGCTCCCCAAGACTGGCCACACCAGTGACAATATGCAATAACATACATCATGATACAACATGTGAACAGAAATTTGAGACCCTGCTGAGGACATCCTCAACGTTTTGTGATCAACTTTGTAATCATCACTTGTAGTAGGGCTGCAACTAACAATTATTTTAATTGTCGATTAATCTGTCGATTATTTTCTCGATTAATCGATTAGTTGTTTGGTCTATAAAATGTCAGAAAATGGTGAAAAATGTCGGTCAGTGTTTCCCAAAGCCCAAGATGATGTCCTCAAATGTCTTGTTTTGTGAACAACCCAAAGATATTCAGTTTACTGTCATAGAGGAGTAAAGAAACCAGAAAATATTCACATTTAGGAAGCTGGAATCAGAGAATTTTGACTTATTTTTCTTAAAAAATTACTCAAACCGATTAATCGATTATCAAAATAGTTGGCGATTAATTTAATAGTTGACAACTAATCGATTAATCGATTAATCGTTGCAGCTCTAACTTGTAGGAAATCTATCCATTTGGCTCTTAAATGTGATCAGTTTAAAAAACATTCTCCAATGTGATCAAAACAAAACTGATGATTTTGTTGATTTGGTGGTTACAAACCATTCATCTCAAGTGATGATCGATGTCTCAAATATGATCCAAACTAAATGAATCAGATTTGTGTAAAAGCAATAAATATAGTCACAGTTTGATGTCAAGAACATTTTCAAAATTGGAGCCATCGTAAAAATGGTACTGATCATCCATGGTGCCATTTTTCTTTATGCCCCCAAAATGGGTTTTCATGTGTTCTTGTTGTACTGACCATTATAAGACTGAAAAAAATGTCTGTAGCTATATTTTTATGGCCAAGGGATACAATAGTGCTATGGAAAACATCATAAACTGTTCACATCATCACGTAATGGTGAACTCAATGATATTATTGTATCAATAATAGGGTTGCAAAATTCCGGGAATTTTCAAAGTTGGAAACTTTCCATGGGAATTAACGGGAATTTATGGGAATTAACGGGAATTTATGGGAATAAACGGGAATAAACCAGGAATTTACGGAATTGAAGGTGTGCTCTTAATAGGGAACTTAAATATAGTTGGGGAAAATATATTTTAGCATAATCCTGACTAAAACAACCAGATATCATGCAAGTACAGTTGAATATCTATGCTATTCCTCAATCACATGCACACATAGCACACTGCTTACTGCAGGGCTATTGAGACCACGCCCCCTACATGCACTGTGCATTCCTGTGCATTTTTGTTAATTTTTGAATGGGTTGGGTCGGGGGGATGAGTAATATTTAACTCAACATTCATGTTTTTGTTCTTCAATGAAAGAATTGATTGTTCAATAAAATATTTAACACTTGATAAAGTTCTACTTACAAATAAATCTGTTTTAATTGTATTATTTTGGATGGATGTCTGCTTATAACAAAACAAATATTTATGCTTGGATATGATACCTTTCCATTAAATTACCCTCAATTCCAAGTTAATTCCCATAAATTCCCATTAATTCCCATAAATTCCCATAAATTCCCATAAATTCCCATAATTCCCATGGAAAGTTTCCAATTTGGAATATTTCCAAAATTCCCCAGCTTAACTTCCCATGGAAATTTACCGGAAACTTTCCGGAAATTTACCGGAAATTTTCCACCCCTTTGCAACCCTAATCAATAAATACAATGAAATTGCAATTTTACGAGTACCACTAACACTGCCATTTCACTATCAATCAAGCATATGGGAAAATAGCGATGGCAGTTCTCTGAAAACCCATTTGCTAGGAATGGCAGGAATAAAGATTGCTACCACAGCTAATCAGCACCATTTTTGCAAGGGTTCCAATTCTGAAAATGTTCAGGGCAAGGAACTGTACACGTATACTAAATGTGGCATTTTTTTTTGGCCTATTGCTGGACTATGTTGCTTGACCTATGAAATTATAGTTAATTATAGTAGATAATTAAGTGTTGACTTTTGGTGTCAGAGTGTGTGAATTGTTTTTTTTATGCATGTCCTGATGTTCTAGAGACTCAACAGCCAGTCAAAGGATTGAGTAAGACAACACTGACCCAGTTATGGGCAATAAAACCTGAGTGTTTTGGTTGACATGAAAAAACAGGTCAGTTCATCTAATCCAGGACTGGGTAAGTGGGTCAACAGCAGGACACTATACAAAACAAACAATACATGGACCGCCCAGGGTAATAAGGCAATTGGGAAGCAGTAGAAGGGGGGAGGTCTTGAAAAGGGGCTCAAGGCAAGCATCAAAACAACTCTGAGATATCAGACGGCAACATAACCTGATTAAAGGAGACTCTTCCTACATAGCATTCAGCTTTTGGATACTGATCGCATAGTAGTACTGGGAGCTGGACTGGCCAATACTAGATACTACTGGTGCACCTCTAATTAACACAAAACAAATTTACCGCAAACAGCGGGCCATGTTAAATTAACAATAAACAATAAGCAACGGTGTAGTAAGAAAGGTTGAGACGTACCTTTGAGCCAGCTCCAGAGCCGCCGCATCGTCATTATCTAGATAAGCATCTCCTAGCAGACAGAGAAAAAGAGATTGTGAAGGAACTGTCTCTTAAAATCAGTTACAGCTCACTGCTCCTTTGTGCTCATGTCTCTCTCTGCCAGTGGCTACTGCTCTCTCTCATGTCTGTCTGTCTATCTCTTAAAGCGCTAAGAACTACTGAATGCTGAATGCTTTTTAAGAGCCATTAGATGCCTTAAGCTTATGGGGATTTTGTATTATTTAAGTTCTGCCAAGTCAAACATCAGTGATATCAAATGAGTAATTGTGTCTGTCTATGTTGTTGTTGTTCTGTTCAGCACCGTTTCTCAAAAGCCAAAGAATACAAATAACACCAAGACAACTTACCTTTGTCCAGCCGTCCCTCCAGCCTGTCCAGGATACTCAGGCTCTTGTCCAGCTGATCTTTGAGGACCTCCCCCATGTAGTAGTCTACATCACTGGCCTGCAGCAGATCCTTGAAGGCCCTGCTCAGCTCCTCCAGCTGCCGACGCTGCAGGGCTCCCAGCCCACGGCTCTCCTTGATCTGCTGCCTCAACTGTGACAGCTCCCTGGCCTGGGACTGCACCAGGGAGTCCAGTCTGTGGAGAAGACAGAATGAGGGCCGGGGGAGAATGGCAATAGTCAAGTTGATTTTCACATTGATTTTGCAACTTTCAGCGTCAAATAGTGTAATAGTGATAATGTAATAAAATAGAGTGTTGACCTAGCAGGTGAGGCAGAGCGGCTGCGCTGTTGGGCCTGCTGCAGCTGTTCACTCATGCTCCTGTTCAAAGTGCTCTCTCTTTCCAGCTCTGCACTCAGGTGGCTGGTCTTATTCTTCATCACCTGGTTCTCCCCCTCCTGTTCCTCTCTAAGCTCCCCACTTTTGTAGCTCCTCTCTTGGTTGCTGCCCTCCCTCTGTGTTCCCTCTTTGTCCCTGACCATGGAGGGGTCAGAGGTGGTGGTAACTAGGTCGCTGGATAGGGAGTTCCTGCGCAGGAAGCTTTGCATTTGGAGGATGACTCTGGTCTGGCTTTCCAGCTGGACCTTCAGCTCTCTGACTTGGGCCTGGAGTTGAAGTGGATCCTCAGACACACCATAGTCTTCATAGGCCTGTAGGCTTTTCAGACTCACCTGGCAATAGACAGGGGAAGGTTAGTAAAATGCTAATATCAGTGTCCACTGATATTCTGGATTGCGCAATTTTCACAGCAAATTCTTGTTGAATGGAATTTAATTGAAAGCATATTGATTTTTTTCCATTTGGTTGAACATTAAAATGGATAGATGTGTTTACCTTAGGTGAGCTGAGAGCAGGAGAGCTGGGGTAGGAAGTGCTGCAAGTTGTGTCCAGGTTCTCCGTAGAGGAGAAGGTGGCCTGCTCCTGTTTTAACAGGGAAGGCAGGCTGGACACACTGCCACTGGGCTGCACACCAACCTCGAGATCTAGCAACACAAATGACAGAAACAACAGTCAAATGGGGAAAAGAAAAACATGATATCTTGTGGAAATTTAAAGGTGATAGTGCCATAGGTGGAAAAAAAAAAATTGAAATACAGTTGAGCTGTGGAATAAGACAAGGGAAGTGAAAAGTTATGGAGTGTTGGAAAGCCATTGCCAAACAGAGTGGAAACATGCAAGAAACAGTCAACGCAGCATACTGACAGCCTGTTCAGATTTGTCAGCAGCGCCAGGAAATCCCATATTAAAACCAGAAGAGAGACTGTGTGGTTATGAGACCCAAACAGCAAACTGAAGATAACAGACAGTGGTACAGTTGCCTTTGTTCATTCCTCATGCAGACACATGGAGATAATCTATCCACAATTAAGATTAGTGCCCAGTCAGCAGACATGCAGAGTCTGTCCAGAAGCCATCTACCTGTGCTACTGCTTTCTTCCCTATCGTTCTCACTCTTGCCACTGGTTTCGTAACCCAGGTCCTGCAAATCCACCTGCACGCACTTGTCATCCTGCTCCAGAGCCGGCACTGGAGGCAATATATGTCGGGTTAGGAAGAGATACTTGTAACACATTAAGTATGTCCTCCATCTCTCTCTTTCATCATGTTACTGGTCAGTTTGTCATATTTATCCAGATAATATGACAAAGGGGTTTAACATTACACAAAGAGGGATTTAGAATTTGCTTTCATGCCATCAATTGCACAGATCCTACTTAATTTCTGCTTTCAATACAAAATTATTAGATCAAAATTGACTCGCTATCATGCACAACATATCCGCACATGCTGAAGCACAGATGCAAACATCAGCAAGTGTTGCCTTACCTTTCTGTGCAGTTTCATGGGAGGGTTTCTTGGATGAGTTCTGCAGGGCAATAATGGATTGAGCAGTGGCCAGTTTCTCCTCCAGGCTCTTACAGGCTCTCTTCTTCTCCCTCAGTGCCTTCTGGAGAGTCTCCAATTGGGCCTGAGCACTCTGTGGTAATCCCTTGGCATCCTGCCCTCTCCTTTGGGCCTCGCTCTCCTCTCTGCAGGCCCTCTCCTCCTGTAGAGAAGTCTGGAGTTCAGAAATCCTCTGGGAGTGATCACCGAAGGCCTTGTGGAGGAGGCAGAGGTTGTGATGGAGCGCTTGGTGAAGTCGTCCCTTGGTTCCAGCCCAAGCAGTGGACTGAGTGCTGGGGGCTTTGGTGGTTGGCTGGGTGGGTTCGGTCTGGCCTCCCAGCTCCTCCCTCTCTTGCAAGGCTCTCTGAAGCCTGTCTAAATGCTGCTGCAGGTCAAGACTGGTCTGAGCTGATCTACCAGAGGTAGAGGTGCTAGTATTGGTACAGTGCGCTGTCAGAGAGGCGATGGCAGACTCTGCTGCACTAAGGCAGTCAGTTAGACACTTGGTCATCTCCTTCTGACTTAAACTGATATTACCAGAACTTCCCATTTTCCCATAATGTCCCTGTGACTCCTCTTTTTTCAGTGACTTACCATCCTGGCTAGTGCTAGAATTGTTGTGGCCACGTTGTGCAGCAACAGCCTCTGCAGCCCTCAGCTTTTCCTGCAGCTCTGCGTTAAGCCTATTCTGCTCCCACAGTGCCTCCTGCAAGGAGTCTGCATGTCGCTGCAGCTCCGGGAGAGGGCCCCTGGGACCTCCCAAGACCCCTCCTGGGCTCTTTCTATCTAATGATGCATTCATCTGCTGTATGGCGGTCTCTAACTTCAAACATAGCTCACCGATGTCTGCACTGTTCTCTGGGGTATCAGAGGAGGACAAAGAAGCAGTGAGGGAGGAGATAGCTTTCTCAGCCATGTTCAAAAACTCTATAAGCTGGCTGTTGAGCTTCTCCTTCTCCTGTAGAGCCTTCTGCAGTTCAATGCATCTGCTCTGGAGGGCAGCATCTGAGCCCACATTGCCAGAACCTGTACACAAACTGGAGTGTGACCCAAGTCCACCCTGGCTGTCCAGGTTGCAGGCAGTCAGGTAAGCAATGGTGGATTCTGCAGCCTGTAAGGCCTCCACGTACTGGTGATTAAGCAGGTCCTTCTCCTGGAGCTGTGCATGGAGATCCTCCCAATCAGCAAGCTGCTCCTCTAGCTTGTTGATCAGAGCCTCCTTCTCCTGGCACTCCTGGTGGAGCAGCTCCAACTGGGTAAAGAGAGGGGAGTCTGCCTGGGCCTGGTCCAGAGTCTGTCTGGCTTCGGAGCCCTTGTCAGATCCCACTGGACTGCCGCTGCGACGGGCATATCTGGGGGTGGAACAAGGGGAAGTGCTGTACTGGGGTGACCTGGGGGAGTCAGAGTCTGCAGGCGAGTGCCGGTCAGACCCATACACATGGTCCAAATGTAGGTGCTGAAGTGCATCAGTTTTCAGATGGTCAGAGCCCTGCCCTGTCTGCTGGCCCACAGACTGCCTGCTACTGCTAGCTTCCATTCTCAGCCTCACAGGGACTGGAAGGCGAGATCTGACACCTGCCTACAACAGAAAAAAGAGAAGGATAAAGATAAAACTTACACTTTCTACAAAGAGCAATGTTGTGTTTCTTTCTATTGCAATCACAACGCAAAGCTTACCCTGTGCCTTGTGATGTGCTGGTTTGTGCTCTTGCTGTGTGACTGGCCTTTAGTTTGTTGACTCTCCATCTCCTGGGCCATGCTGACAATTAGCTCTGTGGTGACATGGGTCTCCCCGTCCGACGCATCCCCAGAGGTCCTCCCTAACTGCTCCTTCAACAGCCTGATGACCTTATAGTGACCTTTTGCTTCTGCCCTCAGTCTCTCCACAGTCTTTCTCAGTTCAGCCTGTCCATCGCTGCTGTCCCCTGAGGTGTCTGTGCTCTCTTTCTCTTTAGACTCAGTAGATTTTTCTTCCTTCAGGAGACCCCGCAGCTCCCCATTCTCCGACCTGAGTCTGAGCAGCTCCTCTCTGTAGCAAGGGAAAACTGGTCTGTTCACTGTTCAGGCTGACTGACTTTTAGGTTATAATGAAAATAAGAGTAGGAGCTGGATACTGTTGAACAAAAGCAACACTTGTCTGACTCACCTGAGGTGGGAGACTGATGTGGCCCCACAATCAGCTAGAAGGGACTTGAGTGCCATCCAGTCTGTGTTCCTATCCCCAAAATCTCTCTTGCCATTGTCCAAGGTGTCACTGCCAGGCTGCGCATGCTCTCCAGTCTGGCCATGGCCACTGTTTATACTTACATCACCAAACAGGTTTCCAGACACCATCTAAAAGGGAGATGTTAAAAAAACAAATTGGTTTATGTTACATGAAGCTTGGGAATTCACCATTTTGTTCCCTTGACTTGAAAAGATTAAAAATAAATAAAAAATTAAATAGTGTTTGGAGTACCAATCCCATAGACGATCACCCATTTCATACCTGTCCCAGTTTGATGTCTGTCTGGCTCTCTTTATCCTGACCAGGGCGGTGCATCCTGTTACTGTGGGCCGAAGCCTGCTCCTCCTGCCTCTTCTCTAGCTGCTAGAGTAATGGGATGGGAGGCGAGTGTGACACACATGGCTTGATAAAAGAAAATTTAATGAGGGAACAGAATCCATAAAAGGCACTGCACAGCAACAGCAGAATGGCATGACGTGTCTAATGTGGCATGGAAAGAGAGACCATTTCATGGGACAAAGAGATAAGAAAAGAGGGACTGATTAGGAAAGGTGAAGGAAAGAAAGAAAGATATTTTCTGCTACAGACAAAAAATGCACTGGTTAGAGAAATAACACATATAGTACCACAGAGAAAAGAGACATTAGTAGGAGACAGAACAAGCTAACCAGAGCAGAGGTGAAGACTTAGGTTCAAAGGTTCAGAGGTTAGAAAGGAGGAAATATAGAAGGATGTCGGATAATGACTGAGAAATGATTTTAAGTATTTGCTACATATGGGAATGCAAAAATACCAAAGATAAATCAAAGAAAGATACCGTTTATTCTAAGATTTTAAGTACAACCTCTTCCATCTGCGGAGGTATTTTATGGCCCCTAACCTGTTTCCAAGGGCTAGTGCTGGCCAGGTTTCGGTCATCCTTGCTAGAAGTGTCATGATCTGACCCCTCCAACAGCAACAACCTTCTCTGCAGCTCCCCATTCAGAGCCTGCTGTCGGCTAACACAGTCCTGCAGCTCCATCACCTAAGGCACAGAAGGGCTAACATTATCCATTCATATCATCTTTCTCCTAGAAAGATTTTGATGACAGATTCCGCTAAATAATAAAAGCGATACCTATTGTTAAGCAATTTTATATGAGGCTATAATGTAAGGTATTGACGTAAGGTAGAGACAATTCTATTTATAAGTTAATTTCCAACAGATTTGCTAGTTTGGAAAGGAACTCACCTTCTGCCTGAGCTCCTGTGCAGAGAGTTGAGACAAGCCCTCTCCCAGCTCCTCTCCCACACAGATGCTCATGTAGGAAGTCTGATCTCCTATGAAACTCAAAGTGTCACCTGAAGCACAGAAAACAGAGTTAGAGCAACACACCAAAGTAAAAATATTATCATCTATCAAAACTCTTAGCATTTTGAAGGTAAAATGCATGATTTGAGGAACCTTGCAGGATTGCATTTGGGTGTTAAGATCCAGTGTGTGTTATTCTGTTTTACCACTTTCGCTGGTTCCTCCCACCCCTCCTCCGCGGTTCTGGATGGCTCCCAGCCGGGCCTGCAGAGAGGTATTCCAGCGCTGGGCATCCTCAAGCTGATGCCTCATGCTCTCTAGCTCTTTGGGATCAACTTGATCCATACCTGAACAGATATGCAGAGGGTTACACAGAGAAATGTCTCTGGAGTGACAGACCATGCATTTAGAAGTGCATATACTACCCTTTGCATATGTGACCCCTGTTTTTATATGTGTGAAAAAGTGTTGCAGTATGTCTAATCGACCGTCTTTCACATTCAGACGCACAAATTTTTAACTGCACGCAGTATGATATATGAACATTTAAGTTATTATAATGTATATACACAGACACACGCATATTATATATATTATGATTAACCAAGACATGAGGTAAGAGAAGTGAATCAGACTGTACATTCTTTCCAAAACCAGCCTTTACAATTAGCTCATTAGTGCATGATGCTCTGGTCTGCATGAAGTGTGTGTAGAACAAGCACATAATTTGTGATAAGCTGTGGACAGCTTGGCGCTTGGGGAAGCCAGCATGCATGAAAAAATGGCAGTGCTAAATTGACTCCATTGGGATTACAACCCAGGATCTCTGGTGTGGCAATTTAACCTATGCTTTACCAACCGAGCTAAACTCTGAGTCAACCAGGCTCGTAGAGTGTTTATAGCTGTGTCCCGCAATGGCACATGCGCAATAGTGTTTTTTGTCATTTTTGAGACCGACCGACTGACAGACAGAACGACTTATGCTACCTTCTGGCAGCAGCTAAAAAAAAAAAAAAGAGCTCTCTCCCTTTATAATTGGCTATATCCATCCTCTGTTATCTGAGCAACTGTGAGTGCGAGCCATGGGCCTCTTACTTACAGATGACCTATTTATACACCTGACTCACTTTAGACTAGGGCCGGGGATGAGGATGCACTTCTCATACAGACACGGGCATGCGCACACATGCATGTGGGTGGGCACCCAGGAGCAGGCTCACAGCTGAAGTGATTTGGCTTAGACAGCTACATGTGCACACACTGACTCTTGCAATCAGTCTCAATGGTGCTACGCTCGGACATCACACTACTGGCATCTACTCTTGTGTGCTTTTGGTTCTGAAGCAGTGATGGTGTTACATCAACAGTGCGTGAATTATATGAAGTCATATGATTATGAACTTGGGACTTTTTCCATGGCAACCCTTTTAATGAAGGGGACTGAGGGAATAGGGTTATTTTCTATGTGAAGTCAGCATGTATATATGAAATTGAGTTCAAATGGATTGCAATTTATTTCAGGAGAACCACAGATTTGCATTTCTGTATCTACTTTCTTCAGAAGATAGTATAAGAGCCTTCAATACCTTTCTCTAGTTGTTATATAATGACATACTTATGTGATTACATCTAATTCATGAGACAGATGGTTGCATGGGTTGGATTAATAACCAATGGGGTGTTAGAGAGGTGATGCAATCGACAGACAACCAAATCTTTTAATGGACAGTCAAATCAAGCAGACAGAATGTTAAAAGTGAGAGACAGAAAGACAGGCAAACAGCAGCATTTATTCACTTTTTTTTTTTTAAATAAAGGACAGATGAAGTGAGAAACAGTTTGGGTAGATGTGAAATCAAATCACACATACAGTAACAATGAAAGTGAAGAGCGACGCTGATATGGACTAATACATGCAGATGAACAGGTGATGATGTAAAGAGCAGTGAACAGAAAGAGCACAAACAAGGATGAGGAGGGAAAGGACCAGGTGTGCATGCTGAACAAAGCGACTGATAAAGAGGGGATATGAGCTTGTTAGTGGGAAATATTATTGGAGCACACACATTGGACAATGAATACAGTTTGTGTACAGTGTGTGTGTGTGTGTGTGTGCGCGTGTGCGTGTGTGTGTGTTCCCTTTTGGTACTGGTCCTAGGCTATGGATATACTTCATCCTGAACTATAGTTTATTGACTCTTCTACTAATTTAAGGTTATAAATAGCCCTTTCAGTCCCTATCCTCCTCTACATCCCAGTGTGTTTTCACCGCACCTTCTCCGAGTTGGGCTCTGTGTATCTCTCTCTCCAAGTCGTCCCTTAACTCTTCGTTGGTTTTAATGCCCTCCTCTAGTTGCTGCCTGAGGAGCTGCACTGCTGTCAGCTCCAGCTGCAGGGCATGGAGACGCTGGGCACTGCAAAACACACACACACACACACACAAACAGAAAGACACAGTAAGGCTTGTTTACTCTCCTTCTCAACCTAAATTCCTTATCAATGTCATCAAATAAATTAAATAATAATCTTTTCATTTTCAGTAATCCATAGCACTAACATATCCCCTCCCCTACCTGTCCTGCTCCTTGACGGTCCTGACCAGGCTGGAGTAGAGCTGTTGCTCGGCCCTAAGCGCTCTGTTCAGGGCCTCATGCTCCTCCTGCAAGCCTGTAAGGTTCGGCAAAGCCTGGGAAGAGACGAGAGAGGAAAGAGCATTAATATTAAGTGTAATAAATGTTGTTTCCTGATGTTTCATTCAGCAGAATGGTTAGAAAGGTTTTTAATGTACTTCTTGTTGGCTGTCGCCACCAATGATGGTTCTCTCTCTCTGAGGTAGGCCAGGGAGTGATCTCTCCACCCCTGCCCCAGAGGCCTGATCCTGGGTATGGCCAGTCTGACTGTCCCCTCTCTGGCCAAGACGCTGGTGGAGGACCTGCCCAGAGGCATACAAAACACAAGTCCTAAGTACTAAGACTGCTAAAGAAGAGGCCACCAAGTTCAAGTGTGGTGAGAGGTAAAGCTCCTTATTCAAAGCCAATGTGTGTCTCCATGTCTGACAAGAGTGCGACTATGTGAAAGGGTAATGCCTTACGTTGATAATCTCATCCTTGGTCTCCAGAGTGGTGGTCAGGGACTCTATATTAGCAGCCTGGCCTTCATTGCGTCCCTCCAGCTCAGTTAACACTGACTGTAGCTCTGCCAGTGAAATCTGGATATAGAGGAAATAAGTTGGGGGATAACACAAAAAGAAAATGTCAGCAACAGTGTCCCAATTATGGAGATGAGAAAAAAAATGCACATTATTTGCTGACCTTCAGTTCATTCTCCCTCTTCAGTGCTTTGTTCAGCGCCTCGGTTTTCTGTGCTAGCTCCTTCTTCAGAATGACGGCTGTTTTCTTGGTGAGTGGAACGTTCTCCAAGTTATCTTCACTGTTCCTCCTGGACAGCTCAGCTTCAGGGTGCACAAAACAGAATCAAATGTAGGACCGACAGGTACTCTCACTTATTAGAAATATCCACTTAAAAGGGCCTTAGACCTAGATGCCTCACCTTCCCTTTCTTCCAGCCTCTCCTGCATGATCTGGATGGTATGTCTGAGCTCCAGCACATGCTCTGGCTCCTCCTTCTGCCTCATCTCAGCAAGGAACTGGTCTCTCTCCTGACCACGCTCCAGAAGCTTCTGCAAAATTACAATGAAGCGGACAAGTTAGCACATACAGACATATTCAACTGACCACCACAAATTCTGTCAAGACATCTGTCAGCCGAATTGCAAAAGTCAAAACACGTTTCAGATAAACCTCCAAGTAATTTGAAGTCGGAATGGAGGCAAGGAGTATTTGTTACACCCCTCTGGAGTTTTGGTACCCTTGTCTTGTTATGCTTGTCAGTCAAGCGTGTTTTCCAGCTGAGTGACTGCATTGTATCCCAGAGGAACCTACGTTGATTAGGCTGTCCTTTTCCGCCAGCAGGGCTCGGAGCTGAGCAGTCTCTAGATAACCCTCCTGGGCTGCTGTGGAGGTGTGTTTCTCCGCGGCAGCAAGCTGCTGCTGTCTGTCACACAGCTGCTTCCTCAGTTCCTGGATCTCCTGGGTGTTCTCAGACAGCATGCGGTTGTAGTGCTCTGCAGACTCCTAGGGAGACAAAAGAACAGATGAAAGTAATGAGAGGCTGACTGAGTACATTTAGTTGGAGTTGGAGAGAAAAATAACAGGGTGAAGTGAAGTGAGTGTCAGTTTTGTAAATATATTTTCTACATCTGTAAATTGAATATATTTAATTAGGTAAATCGTTTTTTACAACGCAAATCTGCCCACTTTCTGCACGGCCTTCTGTAGAACTGGATTTAAAAAAAAGGGTAATGCAGCACACTGCTTCCAATGCTTGCACATAAAGCAGTGTGCAGCATTCTCCTTTTTTAATCCTGTGGCGTGTGTGTCTGTGAGTGTGAGCCGGAAACGTGATTTGATAATTAAGTGTTGACCTTAAGAAGTTGGTCCTTGCTGCTAATGGTGGCCAACAGTCCTTCCACAGCACTGTCATTGTCAGCGACCAGCCTCTCCCTGGCCTTTACAGCCTCAGCCAGCATTGCCTCTGTCACCTTTAACCTCTGGCCCATCTGCTCGGCCAGGTCACGGGCCTGGGTTTGTGACTGGCTCAGCATTGCTCCAGCCATTTCCTATAAACAGAGGGTGGTGGAGTAACAGTTATAAAGAAATATCTAACTATAAAGTATTTTTACAGGGTAGAGGCCTAGATCAGACTGGTAAAAAGCATAGTGTTTGTAGCTGAAGATATAGTAGAGGATGTGAGTGGGTGAATACACTTCTCATCTAACCTCCATATCCTTCGTCTTGCCCTGCAGTGAGAGCTGTAGCTGGCTAATGATGGAGTCCTTCTCCCTCAGGGATCTGTTCAGGTTATCCTCCACATCCTGCTTGGCTCTCTGCAGATTCTTTAACGTGTTGGCAAGGTGCTGTAGCTCCACATCCTTCTCCTTGATCAGACTGTCAAAACTCTGGAATGAGAGAGAAAGAGAAATGGCCGAGTAATTTCCAGACAGATGCATCTGACAGAAATTCATCCTCCCGAGAACAAGTCCGTTACTGGACAAGACAAATTACTTGTCTCAGTGTCTATGCTTTACCCAGAATCTGTTTAATCTAACTTCAATCTGATCTAAACAAATACATTTTTACTGATCAAACATGGTGATAGCCCCTCACATTAATGGTTTCCTCGTTGTGCGAGAGCAGGTTATTGAGTCTCTCCAGGTCTCTCTCCTTCTCCCTCAGAGATAGCTGCAGCTGGTGTATCTCATTGTCCTTCTCCTCAATGGCAGCAAACTTCTCATCCAACGCTTGCTGTGGGAGAACAAAAAGAAGGTCAGCATCAAGAGACTCTCACAGTAGTCCTTATGAGAGAAGATGATCACAAGTGTGAGATGAGATGACACAGCAGCTAGGAGGAAGGCATACCTCCAGAGCCTTCTCTTTCTCTTTCAGTCGTTCCCGGAGCTTGGAAAGCATGTTATCGCTTCCTGGGCTTCTGCTATGCTCAAAGTCTCTGGCCATGTTCATGTACTCCTGCGGAAAATGGAGAAAAAGGATGTTAAAAAAAAAAAACATGTAGTGCCCAGAGGTAGTCGAGTGGTTAAGGCCGAGGCTACACATCCCCCCTGCTGGCCTAGGATCAAATCCCATCAGAACTTTCTTTGCTGTGTCTCTGTCTCAGCTTTCATTTAGTGGTTTACCTAGTATAGTCGGTTATAACTCAGATTAGAATCTATCTGTATGCTACATTTTCATGTGAAGCTGTGTCACCTGCAGCTGCTGCTCCTTATCGGCCAGGCTGGAGGTGAGGCGCTGGATGGTGACCTCGTGGGCCTGCAGTTTTCTTTTGGTTTGGTCAAGCAGTTCCTGGTACTGCTGCTCCAAAGCACTCTCCCTGTCCCCAATCTGCCCACTCAGCTTCTTCAGCTGATTGTGCAGATCCTGGAGGGGGAAAATGATAATACTGTTAGACAGAAGTTGATATTTTAATGGGGATAGATATCAGAGAAAAGGTTTGGAATGACTGATGGGTTTTCTTCTGAAGCTACTAACACATAAGAAAGTTTTATTGCAAATATTCACTTGGTCAAGTATCATTGATAGCTTCCAGCTGCCTTACATTCAGGGCTTTGTCTCCTTTCTTCTTCTGCTGTTGCAGATCCTCCAGTTCAACCTCCAGTTGGTCCTTTGCCTGCTGCAAGTCAGCCAGCTCCTGCTCCCTCCTGGCCAGGGAACGCTGCAGCTTCTGGGCTTCCAGCACCTTGGTATGGTGTTCCCCCTGGAGTTGGGCCAGCTCTGCTTGCTTTTCCATCAATAGGGTCTGGTGCTCCTCTGCCCCCTGAGGGAGGCGTCAAGATATATGTAGATGTCAAGATATGCATAAAATTACTTTGTTTTCTTCAATGACCGTTCTAAGGGATTCTGACTTTCTGCAAGCAAAATAATGTATGGATGTATGGACACACTCAAAGAGTTAGGATTAGCATCTAGCATACAGTTACACTGGCATACAGAATGTGCAGGTGACTTGCCTGGTATTTCTGCAGTTGGGCTTTGTGTGCTGCCTCTCTAGCCTTGGCCAAAGCCTCGTCCCTGTCCTCAATCTCATGGGACAGCTCTGAAATCTGCGCAACACCGAGAAAGATAGACGGGTTAGTGTGAGAGTATTACATAACACAGAATAATAGTGAAGGCAGAGTAGGGTCATGCCTTATCACAGTAAACATTATTTGCTGCAGTGGCAAATCAAACTGCAGCCTAGGTTATTGTCTAAATTGTTCTACCGTCAACAATAAGTGAAATTAGTTATGTTGTTTCAACCTCACCTCTTTTTCCTTTTCTCTGAGGACTTGAGTGAGCCCCTGGATGGTTTTGTCTCGTTTCAGAGCATTTTTCTTCTCAGAGATGATCTCATTCTCGTTCTCCTCCAACTTCCCAGACAGGGTCTGTTTTAATAAGTTAGTGAGCTCATACTTAGCAACTCTTCAATCAAACATAGTTTAAATACAATAAAAACAGTAATTTTTTTTTCTCCATGTACCTTGTTCTGGTTCTGGGCATCCTCCAGTGCTTTTGTCAAGTTCTCATTGGTGCTTTTTGCCTGGGTGAGCTCATCATTCAGCAGCTTATTGTTGGACTCCAATCGGCTAACCTCACTCTGCTTCTTAGCACAACCACAGAATAAATAAAAAAGAAAAGAATAAAAATCATTAGCATCTTATAAATATCAGCAAGTATGTTTAGTGACACAGCTTTCATCTGTCATGGCTCATTAGGGGCCCTACAGTGGTTTTATCCTCCTGGGGTGACTGAACAGGACTACCTCCAATCTGACAGGAGTATATTCATCGTCAAATTCCTCAGTAAGGTCATGCAGGGACTTCCACTCTGCCTCTCTGTGTCTGCGCTTAGCCTTGGGGTTGAGATGGCCCGCAATAGACCTCTTCAGGATAGGGATGCGGCTCTCTGGAGGGGCAGGGACTTGCCGTTTGGAGATGCAGCGCAGGAGCTGGATCAGGTCAGAGATTACAGAAGGCTGACCTGAGGATCTGCGGAGCAGGGCTTTAGCCTGAACCTTTCCTGCTGGTTCATGAGTGACACTCTCTCTGGCAGCAAACACCTTTGGCTCTCTGAGCTTTCGTTTGGGTGGAAGGTCTAGAGCGGTGTCAGAGGCAAAGTCTCGATTGAGGGAGTGCAGGGATGTGGAGCGACCTTTGAACCCAGGGCTAGACAATGTGCCCTTACGGTAGACCAGGTCAAGGTACATGCTCTGGGAGCAGTGGCGTGTACCTCGGAGACCAGTGTTCTTCACAAGGCCTTCCAGCCCGGTCCCTGATCCAAACGTGGGCCTCCTGAGGCTCAAGCGCCCTGGGAATGCCCCTTTACCTCCAATTACATCCAGACTCACACACCTTCTCATACGATTCTGAACATGACCACCACCACCCTCCCTCTGCTGCTGTCCTTCTGAGGCCAGCTGACCCAGAGCCTCCTCGTCAGGACTGCCCGCTCCAGAGGACCTAGCAGGAGTCCTGGAACTGGTGCTCTCCCCATCACCCTTATCCAGGGTTGTGTTGTTTTTGCTGTAGATGTGGACGAGGCACTGGATCAGGTGATCTTTCTCTGCCTGGAGCTTCTGGACCTGAGTATTGTGTTCGTCCTGCAGCTGGGTGATGGCAACATCACAGTGTACCACCTTCTCCAACTGGAAAACACACTTCCCACAGAGGAACTCTCCACGACCATCACGAGTTACCTCCCAGCCCAGCACATGGGACAGGATGACTTGGAATTTCCTCTGTGCTGATGAGCTGAAGATCCAGCGGCACTGGCTTCCCACCAGTCGAACCCCACATATACGACACGGGTCCCTCATGGCACCTTAGATCCTGAGATACCAGACTCACGTACTTAAAAGACTCCAAAAAGCCTCTCGCTCACACACACACAAACTGTCCAGTGCCCCATGGTCGTCAGCCTGCCAGCCATGGAGTAGCCATCTATCATTTTCTCTCACTGCGTCAGCGAGGGAGCGCAGAGGAGACTGACTGAGCTCTTCCCGGTAAGGGCAGCGCACTGTAAGCCCTAAGCCTTTAATAATCCCTGCTCCCGCCTCCATTCTACTCTCCCCCACGCATTCAATCAGATCAAATCCCCTGGGAGTGCTACAGTGATCGGTGTTATGGTCGATGCCAGCCCCCATAAATCCCTGCAGACCCTCCCTAGAATATCTCTCCTGGATGTCGGGTACTAGGATCAGGCCCATACAGGTGCCTCTCCGGGGGGCTCCTGGTTGGTGATGGCAGCAGCCAGTCAGTCCTGTGGAGTAGAGTCTATCCTGTCTGGCAGTACATCTGAAAATCAGCTTTCAGATTAGAGCAGGTATTTTCTGGCCATCATTGCTTCCACCCATTCACCTTTGTCCAGGAGAGGCCACTGGAAAGTCTTATCTGGCCCCTTAGGCCTCTCTCTTGGAAACATATCCCCTTTCTTTCACTCTTAAACATATGGCATACACACACAGCACATACTCATACTTCTGTACTTCTCTAATACTAATCTGACCGACACAGACAGGTTAAAAACACACAAGTTTTTTTTTCCAATAAAGAAAGACGGCCATAAATAACCCACAGAGGAATTGTCTCCAGACAGCTTGGTAATCCAGTCTTAACACTGTGACCTGAGCACTGATGCCAGGGCCTGATGAGGAACCATGGACAGTGCCCAGCTAACAGCTTTCGTCTACTGCATAAATCAACAAGACACAAGTTTCCCTAATCACCTTGGAAACTGCTTTGATGACCACTTTAAAACTCAAATTCTCTCTGTGAAATAGCCACTTAGAATATTTTTACAGCTGTAGTGACAAAATGCTGGTTAGTCTATATGCATTCCCAATTAAAGCACATTATTTCACTACCATCCATAAAACATCAAAACACACCATACACAAGTCCAATCGTTACTCTTTACCTTCAATATTAATGATCCATTTGTGTGATTGTGAGACCCACACAATTTGAAAACACATAGTTGCTATAAAGAATATGGAAACACAGCTGAGAGAACCAAGTTTAGTAAGTTATTATTTTGAAGGAATATGGCCAGTAGAGAAATTACTCTGGATTGATGTTGCTAACCTACAATTTGAAGTTATGATCAAGCAGAACACCAGTAGGCAATACAACTAGCTGCAGTACCCATTACATGGATGTACTTGTTTCCCTTGTTACTTTATAGCAGAAGTTTGCAGATGAGTAACTGAGACAATTCTCACTACTCTGAACTTCCTTTCCCCACACAGCAACAATGATGTAAGCTTCCTACAGTGAAACAAACTTCATACAAACTTCAAAGCCCCAAGCCCACCACAACAAAGGCAGAGCACACACTGAGACTTGAAGCAGTGTACAAAAATAAAACTGTACCAGGAGGCATACAGAGGAAAAAAAGGCAGGTCATAAAACATGCCAAAGTACATTTCCTGAGGGTCAACAGATCGACATGCACCGTGCTCTGAGAGACAGACAGGACCTGCTTTGTGTGGCACGACAAAGAACATAGCCTGTGTTCGTCTGTCTGTGAGTATTTGTGCTTGAATGACCTGACACATTAATGAAGAGGACAGCTGAATGAGTTGGCTCATGGCTTGAGGGAAAGTTATAACAGAATAGGAGGGAATTACATAACAAAAAGAGTCTCCTAGTGGGCAAGACAAAAATATAGAACAAACGAAGATCTCAGAAACATGGATGAGTGGAGTGAAGCCAAGAATGATGATTCTAAGTGGTCAGAATGTTAGTGAGCGTCAGTCATCTTACAACACAACACACACAGATTAAGGAAGGAAACATCCAGACAAAACCAACCTGAGGGTCCCTTCGTGTCTTGTCCTTCTCTCTGCCGAGCTCATCCCTCAGTGCCTACAGGGAAAACAGACATTATCAAAGGTCATAATTATAAAAAAAATCAGCAGTTAATCACTCCTCGTTCTGGGTTTTTATCCATGACTTGGAGTGACTTCAGTGTTTTTATGATGCCGCAGTAATGATTCCCAAACAGACTATACAACAAGCGACTATGAACAAGCTAACGAAGAAAAGGAAAGATATTTAAAAAAGACTGGAATCATTGGAGGATGTGGCCCTTACTCTCTGCCACCAATATGGCTGACACCACTAAAGTCTGCAGATAAACTCCCCGGTCTGTCTGCTGTTTGATTACATATAACCTTAAGGCGTACAAAAGTACTGATGTATTTCAGTATTTCACTTCAGGGTGGTGAACTATCCACAAGTATTTCATCTTCAAGAGAGAAAGTTGTTGGTGATTACCAGCCTGGTAAGATAACGTTACCTTTATAAATTGTTGCTGCTAGACACGTCTCTCTTTATCAGTGGGCAAACTAAACTAAAATTCATCCCCTCCATCCTGACATGATTATTACAACCAACAGCACAACATATTGACACGGATTTTAATTGGTATTCATTAAATAAAGTGTGTTATTTGATAAAATAGCGATGGTAGGCATTCTCTCACTAAAGTGAATGTTTTTGGGAGTCAATATGGCGGTGTCAAAAGGACAGTGACATCATTGCAAGTCATGGATAGCTCATAGATTACTTAATGCCCTTTTAACTATTACTGTCTCTTTAGAAAATTATTTAGTACCTAATAGGCCATTAGAGATGATAAACTATACAAAATATCTAAAAAATCAAACTACTATTAAGATGGCACAGTGAGATGGAGGTTTGGATGCTTAGGAAGAAAACATGCTGAAGTCAAACGACATCAGAAAGATCTTCCTTTTGTTTCCTACAACTGAAGGACACTAGACAAGTGTGGGTGGAAGGGGCTCAGGTGATGTTTGGCTTAAATTATAAGCAAGTAAAGTTAAAAGCAAGAAAGTAACCATAGGAAACTTATTAGCATTTCAGTTATCTACTGCTGGCAAAGTCAAAAATACTTATGGACATTGCTGCCAGTAGTTGAGCTGAACGCTTAATGTTGCATCACATTAGTTGCATTTTGTTTTGCTAGGTTTTATAAAGTGTAAAGTGGAAGATGTTTGACCAGCTGAGCCCTTCTCTCTGGGTAACTGAAAAGTAGGGATACACTGATCAGTTTTTTTGGGGCTGATTTAGATTTTTTTGTGATCGGCAGATCACAATCTGATCGCCAACTGAAATTAAGCTTTTTCCCCAGACTTTCTACTAACAACGGCACATCATGCAAAGTTGCACAACAAGCAAAAAGAGGAAAATTCCAATATAGCACTGTGTTAAACAGATTGCTCTTATGGCTGCATGACATAGCTGGCCGTCATGCGTAAATAAATCATACGTTTTATCCAAACAGTAATTACATGCGAGTGTGTTTGATATCGTCTAACGCACGAAAAGTTGTTCATTGCGGCAGCATAGGCTCTATCTTTTGTCCAATATATTAAACTGGCTGTGAAATTCAAAACACAACATCAGAAATTAACTGTCAGTGCCAGATGGACGACATGCCTACACCACTAACATCCTGCTGACTGCTGCAAATTGGCTCATACTTTTACAGCATTTCTTTGTTTTGATTGGGCAGATGAAACGATGATCGGCTGATCACGATGACCTATTTAGAAAGTTTACCGATTATGATCGATTGCTGATCGACTGGTGCGCCCCTACTGAAAAGTCAATTCAACCTGAACAGTCCACTGAATAATGCAGTGTTTCATTCAGTTGGGTTGTGACTGGAATGTAACTAGTAGCCTTGCATGTTAATGTGTTCCTCATGTTGCTTTGCAACACAAGTAAAACTGAAGCAACACAAACATTAGATTGTGTTGCTTCACAAACATTTAGCAGCTGGATGTGAGAAGAATAGCAATACATTTCTCTGAATATATCTACTGTCAAAACTTGGCACCAAATGACTTTACATTTCACTCTGTAGTATTGATATAATTTCATTTGTATCTAAAAAGTTTTGATACCCAGCATTACATACAAGAAAGAAAACTCTTTACCAATAAACAGCAGTTATACCTCAAGTTCCTGATCTTTCTTGGCAATGAGAGAAGAGAGTTGTCTAACGTCAGCTGAAGGTGCATCTGTCTGCTGGTCTGTGCTGTTCTTCTGGTGGATCACAACTTCATGGTTTTTTAAAGAGATCTTGAGCTGCTCTATGATTCTGGGATGAGTAGAAGACAAGGGAAGCACTTCAGTCTCTTTCATATGTTGATGTATTGTCAAAAAGTGGCCAAAAACGAATATTACATACAGAAAAAAATATGTCTATATCTTATCTATCAACATCTCCTGTGTTCCTACCTGTCTTTCTCCTGCAGGGCCTGCTGCAGGTCATGGACTGGGCTGGGGACGGGGACAGGCGTGAAGGTGCTGGACAGACCCACAGCTCGGAGCTGCTTTTCCATGTCAATATTCTTGAGCTTCTCCTGCTCAGCAATGGCTGCCATCTTCTCAACCTCCTCCTCTGCCGTTCGCAGACCCTGACATGGAGGAGCAAAGACCAAATGAGGCAACTACTAAAGCAGTAATCACCGATTTGTTGTTTGTGATTGGCCGATCTTGGACAAATTCCTAGTCTATTGCAGATTGACTGACCAGGGGCTGCGTTGGACACCTCTTGCCTCTACAGCTAAGCAAAAAATGCACTTGTGTCCACCAACAATTTGGGAGCAAGACAGGTCAAGGAGTGGTGTTAAGTCAAGAAACGTTTAGGTGTATCACAGTCTGCATTACACTGCTGGATTGGCTGTGTTTTGAATGGAATACAAAGCATGTTTCTCCTGGATTAAACTCTACATCTTTGTTTAAATATTTTGGAACAGCACAACAGTCCCAGTTGTACCGTCAGTCTGATTTATTAATAAAATACATGTATGTTCTGTGCAGCACACGTAACACTACATGTTACAGCAGAAACACTCTCCTAAAATGTAATTCCTATGACAAAAGTACACCAAGTTAGGCCTGCTGTAAGTTCTTTTCAAACAGAAAAGCTGTGGATATTTAATTATTTTGTTTTATTTTCCAGGCCGATGTAGGCTTTTGTCAAAGTTTAATTAATGGTAGTTCTTGACTCAATTTTAACTTTGGTTGAATTTGGTGACGACCTACTAACATACATTTATTCCTGCAATGCATAGCACATCTATTTTCACCATTCCTTAAAAGTATATTGAAAATCAATGGAAATGATTAGCGTCATTGATATTCACCTGTTCTAAGTCAGCGACCTTCTTGTTGAATGCGTCTCGAAGTGCACCCATCTCTCTCTGAGCTTGCTCTCTCAGACGCTGGGGTTCTCCTGCCTCTCGACCAGCCAGACTCTCCAATGCTTTCCTGACGACATACACAGAGGAGATTAGGTTATGGTTCATACACATTTTCACCACTGGGTTTCCATGACATCTTCCTGCCTTCTGAGAATTTTTGCCTGAATACTATGCAAAGTCCTGTAGTCTATCAAAGTTTTAGAAATTAATGTAAAGTTGACATAATTTGGGGGATTTTGGTACCTTGGTACCATGGTATCTTTAGCTTGTATTGAAGGGTTTTGAGCAATATTTTCCCTTCAAAATTTCTTTCTAACAAAACCAAGACCAGGTCCCTACAATACATCTTGTGTAGAGTGGACACACAGTAAGGCATATACAGGAAGTTATTATTTTCTGAAGTTTTTCCAGACCTAGCAATCACAATTTTCAACTTCTATAACTTTTCCAGAATGTTCATGATCGTATGAACCTTGGTTAGCGGTCTCTGGGTACAAAGTTGCTGCCTACATCCAGGTAGTAAAGTAATACTGTTGGTTGCATGATAACAATAAGGTAGTTGATATATAGAATAATACCAAACATGACTATTGACCGCTGTGATGCTAACATTGCTAGTTTCTTGAATATGGTGGGATTGGGTAAGGGGCCTGAAACTTACGATGCAGACACCAGCAGTTCCTGTTTCTCTGCCAGGTCTCTCTTCATGGACTCCAACTCCACCTTCAGCTCGATGTTCTGGGGAGAGACAACATTCATTCCATTATAGGACAAACCCAGATGGATCTATAGCATTGCAGCAATGTGACCCATGACTTTCTGTCTACATATGCTACTGGACCCTCTTTTCATGTAGGTTCCAGGAGATACTTTGTCCCTGTTCAAAGTCAATGAGATGTAGGGCAACATTTTCAGGGTCTTGGACAACTGTGCTCCAAAACAGCTGCCATGGAAGAAAATAGAATGGAAAGTGCTCTGAACTAGGGCTGGGCGATATGGACCAGAAATCATATCTCGGTATTTTTAGGCTGAATGGCGATACACAATATATATCTCGGTATTTTCTACGAAGTGGGCTAAATGTTCAGTTGTAAGTAGGGCTGGGCGATATGGACAAAATCAAATATCACAATATTTTTGACCAAATACCTCGATATCGATATTGCGACAATATTGTAGGGATGACTATTGGTGCTTTCACAAAATATTTACACAATGAGATTTTTGATAAATAATCATCAGTAATGTGGATATAATGACTAAGTGGGTAAAGGCAAATAATAGAACAGCTAGAACAGTCTGGTAAGTTCAGAAAATGACATCACATTACTGTAATGCAGCCTTTAAAACCAGGAAAAGACACTTATGCCATATCACAATATTACGATATCCAAAATCTAAGACGATATCTAGTCTCATATCACGATATCGATATAATATTGATATATTGCCCAGCCCTACTCTGAACCCACACATATAGTAGACTCAGTGCAATTAATTTCAATAGGATTAATTACTTGACCTTACCTACAGTGACAGCAGTGTCCTTTGAAATCCAATGGTGGGGAAAGGTGCCAGTTGCACTGCACTCAATTCTCTAAGTGCTGAGCAGTTGGACACATCTCTGATTTAAGCGTGTTACTGTTTACAAATCCTGTTACTAACACATGGGAGTTTGGAGCAACTCATTTTCACAACAGGAGGCTCTGTCGGATTGAGTACAATGCTGCTGGTCTGTGCATCACCAAATTACAAACATGATTTGATGAGCGCATATTAGGCGCATAAGAGATAGATTTAGATCAATTACTATACATTGACCTTTTTTTGATTTGGTGGTAGCTGTGGCGATATTATGGCGGTGCACCACAGCGAGCCAATGTATGAGAAAGTCACACATGCACGTTTCAACAATAGGGAGACAGCCAGTCAGTCTGTTAGGGACAAATACTAGTATTGGCCGGCCCCACTCTACGGTCCAGCAAAAATATTCAAGAGATTTTGCTCTGGGGAAGTTAGTTACTTATTTTATTTATATTTATATTATATTTATAACACAACAGTCAACTGACCGCTATTAAAAGTTAGCTATCTAGTTTATTTGAAGTGTGTACAAAAAGATACAATTCTTACAATACACTTCACTTCTTGCATCCAATGGAAAAAAAATAGAAGATGGACTGTCCAGGTGAGAAATGGAGATTCCAAGGTTCTCATAAATACTTCTCACCCCAAAAGACAAAAATACAGTCACAACAATGAAACTGGCTACTGTGATTTAATACTGTGATTTAATACACAAATAAAGTACCAAAATCAGCCTGGCAGGCAGATGTTGGGTATCAGCGCCCAGCTACAGTGAGGCAGGAGGACTGTTCTAAGATCAGCGCTGCAGGCTATGGGTTGAACAAAGCCCAGTTGTAGTCACAGCTGGAGTTGTGATGTCATTTAATCCCATTAGGAAACACTGAGTCACATACAACTTTATGGCACTGTGGGGCCACATGAATACATAACAAAGCCACAAATAGAGACTAATTCACATTTTTACATACTAAAGTATACACATACCGTTTTGAATATGTCCTCGGTGGAGTCATCACATTTCTGCCCCATGCGCTCCTCCATGAAGTAAATGCGCAGCTTCAGGTTAAAGTTCTCTTTCTTCAGAGCCGTGATTTGCTGTGGGTGAATGTAACAAAAAAACATTTAGAACTTTTTCAATGTGCCGGAAAAAAGACTTGGCTATTGAACAAGAAATGGCAATTATGATTAAAAAGGCAGACAAGCATTTTAATCGCTGCAAAGTATCAAATTATTTATCCATGTGTTTCCTTTCCTTATGTTAGTTGATAAGAAAACAAGGCCAGGACAAATGATTGAGGTCACAAAATAACAGAGCAGTTCAGCATTTGATCCCTGGAGAAAAGCAGGACGGAGAGTCTTTACATGACAGTGTAAAAGGACTATGTGTATGGCTCTGGTTAAAAGGAAGGGAGGCATGCATGCTTGTATGCGTGCGTATTTATGTGTGTTTGAGTGTGTACACGCACACGTGCGGTGTGAAGCAGACTGTGCATCATTGTGCTCCAGGCTCATAACAGCATACATCTGGTAATGGGGGGGTTGGGTAGATTGTCAAAGGGAGGAGGTAGGAGCCTGGACCACTCCATAAACCTCTAATCATGCAATCATGCAGCCAGCCAGGCAGCACTAGGGAGAAATCTGAGCATGCATACCACTGAAATGCTGAAATGCAGGCTTCAGGCCACCTTTCTCTTCCCCCACATTTCTACACTAAATCTCCATAAATGGTTACTGCAGCTTCATTTTGGCCAGACTGAGGACAGGGTTTAATAAAATCATAACATCCATTTGCTTGTGGTGGGGTACACTTGACGGCATGAACTCACGTTGACATGATAAATGTCTTAATTCATTAGTAATTAATAACATTAGCCAACAAAATACAATAGCAGTTTGTTGAGCTTTGCAATGCAGCCATGGCCGTTTCATGACACTTGATATGAATCACTCACATTCTCATAGTCCTTCATGGTGAGAGCTTTGATGGGGGACATCTTATCTGGGAAGGAGGGAGCTGTAAAAGAAGAGGGAAAGGACAAGTGGGTAGTGGAGAGTGGTTAGTTTATACTCATTTGAGTCACAATTTTATTATAGTGTGCAGAATCCTGCTTTCAGGAATTATCTGTAATCTGCTGATGTTAGAGAGAAAGAGAAAGCAGACATGTGTTTGTCTCTGCAGAGGGATCAGAGGTGAGAGAGCTGTTGGAGAGCTGCCCTGTTTAGACCAGCTGAAGTCAGTAAACCAACCCACCGCTGCTCATATAACACTCTAAATTAGTCAACAGCACATTTCACAACACTAACTCCTCATTCATAGTTTGACTGCTTGACAGGAAAAGCCCCATCAACCCTTGCTCTTATAGCAAATGTTGTTTGTCAATGTCTGATTTGTCTTTGGCCATTTTTAATTTTTAGATCATGTAAAGTTCATTGCTAAATCAGACAGTTTCTTCAGTCCGTGTTGCTTTCATGTTTTCTTCAGTGTAAACATAAATCTAGGTTTCTACAGGTCATATTGTCATGTTCCCCTAAGTACTGGACTACAGTACAACACAGGACTGCTGAGTCCAGAGTTTGGAGGAGCCACAGTCAGAGGCAGGCGGCGAGGCCATGGATGGAAATCAGCAGAGAATTTTATTTGATTTCTACAATTACGGTAACAGTTCTGCAGAAGAGGATTAGGGCCACATGTGAAAATTTAATAAAGTCAGAATTCCAAGTTTAATGTCAGAATTCTGAGATTCTGAGATTAAAGTAAGAATTCTGAGATTCTGAGATTAAAGTCAGAATTCTGAGATTAAAGTCAGAATTCTGAGAATAAAGAAAAAATATTCTGACTACTGGCATATACTTGTCAAAAATACAGTATGAGGTCAAAGAAACAAGGACTCAGATCTAAATTTAGGCATGTTTTCTCTGTTCTGTACCACTATGTATATTATGTTACAAATGTTCTTTGAGACTGGGTGTACCAGTAAATGTGCTTCAGTAAGTAGTGCATCACTACTACACTGTAAGACATGTGATTGGTTGAGTCATGCAGCACGAATGTTGACAAGCTGCTCAACTCTGAGGAGATGAGTGAGACAGAAAAAGAAAAACCAAAGAGATTTAGGAGACAAGTAGTGAAGCAGAACAGAGGAATTATTAATAATAGAGGGGTGATGAAGAAACTGTGTACTGCTCAGTGTGCAGGATTTCCATCAGAACAGACTGGAGACACACAAGTGTTGCAGAAAAAGTGAATTAGGCTACTTATAGGTAACCAAATAAAGATTTTCCATTATATGTGAGATCAATCCTCTATTGCCTCGACTGACAGGTGTGCCAATATGGTTCTAACACAACAGTCAACTGACCGCTATTAAAAGTTAGCTATCTAGCTACTGTAGCTGCTAAGCTTCCAGTCAAGCCAATGTTGTCATGTACTAGCTACCTGCTGCTGCCTGCTACGGTCGCTGACAGTCGCACAGATTTCTAGCAAGCTACCAATTGCCAGTTATCAACAGGACTTCTTAGATACTGAACATTAGCCAGTTGTCTACCCAGAATTCATGCATATTTGAGATGCTAAATATCAATGTCCTATAGAAATTTAGACATATAAAGACAATCAGCTATGAATTTACGAACAAGAAGCACAAACCCTGAGATTGCATTTTGGGCAATGCTGTCTTCATGTAGAGCAGGGGTCAGCAAGTACGTTTGGCCTCGGGCCAAATTTTTTCCAAGCAACTGAATGGTGGGCCAAAACATAATATCTTGGACAGAACCTTTTTTTCTACCAAACTTCTGGCGGGCCAGATACTATTACAGGCGGGCCAGTTTTGGCCCACGGGCCGCTAGTTGCCGACCACTGATGTAGAGCATCCTTAGTTAACAGTGGGGCTGGGCAATATATCGATATTATATCGATATCGTGATATGAGACTAGATATCGTCTTAGATTTTGGATATCGTAATATCGTGATATTGCATAAGTGTTGTCTTTTCCTGGTTTTAAAGGCTGCATTACAGTAAAGTGATGTCATTTTCTGAACTTACCAGACTGTTCTAGCTGTTCTATTATTTGCCTTTACCCACTTAGTCATTATATCCACATTACTGATGATTATTTATCAAAAAATCTCATTGTGTAAATATTTTGTGAAAGCACCAATAGTCATCCCTACAATATTGTCGCAATATCGATATCGAGGTATTTGGTCGAAAATATTGTGATATTTGATTTTGTCCATATCGCCCAGCCCTACTTACAACTGAACATTTAGCCCACTTCGTAGAAAATACCGAGATATATATTGTGTATCGCCATTCAGCCTAAAAATACAGAGATATGATTTTTGGTCCATATCGCCCAGCCCTAGTTAACAGTAATGAATATATCAGTCAAGAGCATTTAAAAAGATCCAGTGGGTTGGAATATTGGTGGATACATGGAAAAATAAAAGCCATGAGTACTTAGCCTGCAATTCCTACAGCTATCTGAGACATTTCTGTTTTATTTGACAGTCACAGTACAGAGAGACAGGAAAGATGGGTGAGAGAGGGGGATGACATGTGAACCCAGGTTCTTACAGCGACTGTAAGAACAAGAATTACAAGATAAGGAAAAAGTGATATTCAACTTTAAAAAAGATAGACAGGGGGCGTCCTGTGCCTCGCTGGTCTAAGGCGCATACCACTTAGACAACTTAGACACTGTTATATCAATCTGTGCTGTTCAATGCATTCAAGGAGCTGTTTTTGTTAAGTGTTGTAATTTACCCCTTTGTTGTATCCACTTTACCTCAACCTGCCTTCCTCGTCTACTTCTGCTTCGGTTAGTGATTTCCTAGAATGCCTTTCAATATCCCTCAGTGAACTGGGATGAAAATTGTAACATTCTTATTGCTAGGTTTTGTAGGGTTCCTTGAAGAACATAATTAAGGTTGCCCCACACTTTCAATGCAAAGAAACCTTTTCTTTTTAGAGTAAACCTTGTCAAAAGCCGGTTCGATGACAAATGTACTGCCAACGCGCCAAAATATGATCAGAATCAAAATCGGGCTACTTTGACTTCAAAAATACATGCTTTAGAGACTTTACAGTGAAAGGGCTTGTCGTCAACTGGCAATTTGTTGTCCCTCTTGGACTGCAAAAATCCATTGAACGTTTTAGTGTTAAAACTCTGGTAGCTTTTAATAATAATTATAATAATAATTGATTACATTTATATAGCCCTTTTCTAAGTACTCAAAGCACTTCACATATGGGGGGGGGGGCAATTAGGTAACGAGGGATGATTAGGTGGCCATGATGGAAGGAAGGCCTGTTTTTGGGAAATTTGCCAGGGCACCAGGGTTACACCCCTATTCTTGCGATGAGGGCCGATGGGATCTTTATTAATCACAGAGTCACGACCTCGGTTTAACGTCTCATCCAAAGGACGGTGCTCACTCACAGGACAGAGTCCCTGTCTCTGCCTGGGGCATTGGGGATACTATTATTCATGAGACCAGAGGGAAGAGCACCTCCTACTAGTCCTCCAACACCACTTCCAGCACCAGGTGGTCTCCCATCCAAGGACTAACCACAGCCAGACCTGCTTAGCTTGAGCTATGGTGCTATTTACATCAATCAGGGGGAAACAAGTAAGAAATGCTTTTACGGTAGCAATCGACCACCATTTCACAACTTCCTCAACCATTAGTAATGGACTTATTGTTGCAACGCTAGATTGTATACACTCTCCAAAAAAGCTTGTCCACTTTCCATCACATTCATAATGCATGCTACTGGCCATTTTACTACCAAGGGGGTGATTATGGGTACAATGGTGATGCAATAGGTAGCCGAATACCATCGGCAGCAGTGCACTACCCATAATCCCATTTAAGAACGCCCTCAAGGATAATATGACTTTTACATAATGGTTACCACTGAATGTGTACTGCCGGAAAAAAAGCAGTAGAAGAAGCAGGAGAAAACGAGAAAAATTGCTATTACAGTGGTTACCATGAGTGAGCATAGCAACCAATGAAGCACAGGCTAGCTTGCTTTAAGGGAATAATCAGCACGGCTAGAACTTGTCTTTGACAAATCAGATTGGTTGGCTGAGATTAGCAATTGTATAATGTATCTTAACAACAAATTATAATTTTGTTTTCATTTTGGTTCCTCTAGTAAGATGATTATCTAATAACATGCTGTGGAAACAATGTGTATTGTTGTCTGTCTCATGTTAAAAGAATTGTTACTGTGAGTAATAGCCTATTGTCAAACAATTCAAGTGTCACATCCATAATGCTGGAATTGCCAATATGTGGCAATTCTGTGTTTGTCCACACTGCTAACTAGACAGATGCTGATCTAGTGTCAATAAATAAGTTGCTTTCTTCTGTTGATCTATTGTTGGCACACAATAAGACCTTGGCAGTGAATGAGAAATAAGATTAGCTAATAAACATCATCCAGCCAGTCCCTCATCACAGCTTTGAAGAAGCAAGTGTAGGAGGTCACAGCAAAGATCCAGCAGCAGTACTAATTAACACACAGGGGAGAAAGAGCCAGAACAAAAAAAAGAGAAAGATAACAAGGAAAGCCTGTACTGTACCTGTCATGCTGTCTGTGGAATAGTCCCCAGCATCTATGGAGTCTGGCAGTCTGCAGCTAGGGACAAAATTATTCCGTTAGAGGAGCACAGCCAAGTCAATATGAATCTTTGGAGAGGGAACATCCTTAAATTTTCACCACATTCAACAACAGCATAGATTCAGATCTAAAATCACAAAACCCAAAGCAAGCGCTGTTCTCTAACCCAGCTGAGCCAGTGTTCACTGCACTCACAGACTCTGGCTACTCTGTTGTGATAAAGCACAAATGTCTAATGTTTATGCATTACTCACATTGGCCAGTTCTTCTTAGCCCTAAGGACGCTCCATAAATAGCTTAAGAATGACTTTCTGCTTCATTTACATTCACTCTGACACTGCCTGTTTCTGTGTGTGTGTATGTGTGTGTGTGTGTGTGTGTATGACCATGTGCCAGTGGCAGCCTAGCTCTCATGTTCAGACAGACAGGGGGGAGAGGAACAGAGCAACCAGTGGATGGAGAAGGCTTTCATTGGTAGACAAGTAGACTACTGTGGTTCTGATCAGCCAAGCATCAGACAATGATGGCAACAGAAGCGTCACTCACACAGACGATACAATGCACCAAACATCAGCAACACACATCTGGACCACAATGACACTGTGGGCTGTAAAGCTACAACAAAAAGTGGGAATACTACTAATAACTATCACTATGTTTTTAAAGCATAAGGCCTAGTTCCTCCAGACTAATGCACCTGATTTTTGGGGGGGGGGTTTTAGGAAACAATTTGGGCAACAACTTTGTTGCCCTGTAAATAGTGAATCAACCAGAACCAGTGAGCTTGAGCAAATCCTTGTTGACTTGAATGAACATGAACTATTTGGGTCCATGCTAATGACCCTGAGCCCCTGACTCTTGGCTCTAACAATATAATGTCAAGCTGTGAATAACTTCCTCCCATACCTCCCCTGGCACTGGGAGCAAAGTTGCTCCGCTGCTTCTCTGGTATATTTCTCTGCCAATATCCAACATGTTTTTGTTCAAATTTCATGACTTAATATTAAGATGTTTTTTTATGTCTTTTTGTAAAGCACTTTCATAACATCTGCTTTAGGTAGCCAAGTGCCATACAAATAAAGATTTGTATTATTACTGATTATATGATTATAAAATAACATAATATTGGACAGCATGTATGTTTAAAAGCTACATATTTTTGTAAAACAGACCCCTTGTTCTTGTCGAGATGTAATTATTATCATTTGGGACAAAATTGTTATTTGGGGTTTAATATTTTCATAGGAAAGTAGATGAACCAGCAGCAAAGCACAGCATTAAACTCTTGACTGGTTGAAGAAAAATCTTTAGCATTTGCAATTACTTTTCCAGGAATGGAAACACCTTTTTTGAGTTCCATTCCTTTTCCAGGTTTGCCATGACTCTAGGAACCCTGTATATCCCTGCTATGAATACTAACTAATACTAATACTAAGACATTGTCTATAGCTTATAATATAGGCCTAGTTCATACAGCAACAATAACCATAATGACACTGCTCTTCTCCATTTTTATTTTGCTTCAGGACCCATGGATGGTCTGGCACACAGTCATAGTACAGTGCAGTGGAGAAAAGAAAATACAGATGGGAGAAACCACATGGTCATAATGACTGACAGCAGAAACATAATTCTGCCCCAGAAACGCTGGTGGTCAATGCAAATGTGTTTTGACAACCAATGTAACAATTGACACACACAACCCCTTCCTGTGTGAACAGAGAGGAAGCACATAGTGCACAGTGCAACTCATGATGAGCAGGCATTGACCAATAACATGTAAAACTTCTATACCAACATCTACAGTAGACTAAATGGTCATGTTATGCAAGTTATGCAATACTAAAATATCAAGTCTGTGTCACTGTTGTTGACACAAAGTTCTGTCAAAGCCCAAAGTTGTAAGAACTAAAACTCCTTGAGCACTCAATGGAGACGTTGTGAGAGACTGTAAACAATGACTTCCTCTTTTCATGCTGCATTCAGCTGCCAGCACCAAGTATGACGGCAGATCACACTAAGAATATTCACTGAAACGACTAACAGGATGTAAAGACATATTTTGAAAATGCAAGAGTAAAGTGAATCAGGTTTCAGAATTACCGAATAAGTAATTCACACCGCACATATCACTTACATCTTGGATTACTGTGGCACGCTTACCACCTGGATGACCTGTTCTAAGCATATGCGGCAAACAGTTTTACTAATTCATTTGTGGATCAAGTAAAAAATAGACTAACTAGTGGATACCTCCCAAACGCATACACAGATGCACAGATGCTACAATCATGTTTCTCAGCTGAGCAGAAGCGCTATAAAATAGACTACATTCAGCTAACGCAATAGCAATCTAGAGCTACAAATGTACGATTCACCTACCAAAATCACACTCTTCTTGTGGCGAGCACACAGGAAGAAAACAAAAATGCATGTTAACTCCACATTTTGTAACAGCGTAGGGAGACGCTGCTATATTGCAGTGTGTGAACCCCACTGAAAGATTGACTCTGATAATTTCCGCTTTCTTTCACTGACCTCTTTCTCTTACGAATATGACAACGCTCTGCAGGTCGACCTACCAAACCCCGTAACAGCAGTTATATTAGCAGCCAATGAAGTCAATATGATTTATAACGGCAATAAAGAGCGGTAGTCTGTCCGCACTGTTCAAAAATAGTTCAGTCAGAGCATCGCATATCTTCACCACACTAGAAAACACAACATCAACCAGGGCTGAAATTGACACAACATTTAATAACGTTAACTTTAACATTTGGATATTTACTAGTCAGCTAACGTTACCAACAACTTAAGTTCCCTAATAACTACAGAATACACTGTATAATGCTGAAATTACGCACAGTTAAGTTAACTAACGTTAACGCTAGATAAAAATAGATACGAGAGTCACTGAGATGTTAGGCAGTCATCAACGAAAAGAAAACAGAAACAGAAGTCGGTTTCAGTGTATTTTACATAATAATATTGTATATAATAATTGGCGGTACACCTAATTCAAATTATGTTGAAAACAATGCAGCTTTGAGTGTTGTTCTGTTCCAGTGAATAGTCTAAGCCCAATGTAACGTTGATTGCCTTTTGGCTTGCTGGGTTAACTGGGTTATAATGCATTTCCATGCTAACGTTAGCTCGCTAGCTAACGTTGGTAATTTTACCTTCCGTTGATGTCAACGGGGAGCGTCTGATCGTCCCCCACGACGGAATCCATGATACGAGTTCGTTTATTTTGTGTCCTTTCCAAGGTAATATCCCATTTTACGAACTAGCTTCAACGTAAACTTCAAAAAGCGGGACGCAATTCAAAATAGTCCAGGCTACCGCCATCATGCTATGGTAAACGTCACCACTGTGCACGTTGGAAACTGCTGCTGCCTTCAAGTGCTGTTGGAAATATTGCTATTACGAGTGGATCGATCCGATAAAGAGGTACGTATGACGATACATAATAACATCTACCAAAAATGACGTTTGTTACAGCCCCTGCCTTGGTATTATTTACAAACAAATGTGGTTTATTGTGTGATAAGTCATATTGACGACTTTCACAGTCGGAATTAGGAGTTTACGAGGAGCACTGGAAGACAGCACGAAACTGGGCGGTTACAGTGACAAAACGATTGGTCAAAACAAACACGTTGGGGAGGTTCATGGTGATATTGAGACTCAAAATAACGACGCTGTCAGATGAAAAACTTCCACCTTCAAAAGTCACCCTTGTGTTTTACGTTAGCGACACCGCGTATACTTGGTGTCATATGTCCAATAGTCACGAAACCTACAAAAGGCCATGATCAGTTAAACTAGTACAATAATGACAGCAATCTCCAAAAGTTGGAGGTGCGCGGTTTTGCTGCGACAGAGGCATCAGTGTGACGACGTTCAGGCCTACAAGACAGGAGCCTGACTACAGCACATTATTTGGACTGATGCACTGTTTGTCATGCCACTAAAAAATACTAAAATTAATATATAGTGTAGTACAGAGCAAAGTAGACCTACTGCATACTGATGGAGCTCTTGTATCTAATCACTGCATCATTCACAAAAGGCCAAAAGAAGAGATGAGATTCATAGTGTCACAGTTAATCTGTCTGTCTGTCTCTCACACATGATTTTTTTTTTTTTACAGTATTCATAGTATTCTGTTATATCACCACATGGCCATGGTAGGAAAATGACAGGTGATTGTAATAAATTAACAGGTGATTATAATCAAAAGACAGCCACAGCCAATGAGCTGTGTATATGGTAAAGCACCATATTGGTAGGAAATGCGTGTGACATTATGGGAATACTATGAATACCAGCACAATTTAGTGTAGGTGAGTGAGTGAGTGGGTGGGTGCAGGGGTGCTAAAGGACTAAACCCTTGCACACACACACACACACACACTAAATGTTATGTTGAAGCTAGTTAATTTAACAATGAAGCTGTGTCTTTGTTTAGTTGTATGGTGAGATGCCCACCTATTCTAAACACAAACTGACAAAGAATTACATGGAAGCCTTCTTAGCACTGGCTGGATTGTTGAGCGACTGTAACAGCGCTGTCAGTGAAGATAATGGCAAAGCTCTGACTAAACTCTAGTCATACCAGAGTACAGCTACTCTAAATGGCTTTGTTGTAATCTGTTGGACTCTGTAAAGGCTGTGATAGAGAAGGAAACAAACTGAGAAAAAATTATAGGGCAACACCGGTCTAGCCTTCCAAGATCATAATATATTTATATTATGTTTAAGGGTGGATTTTCCCCTTAATGGAGTGTAATGAAGAGAATTTCTCCCAAGTGACATATTTAGGCCTACAAGGTCTTGGACTTCGACAGTCTGCTGTATATCACTGCTGTCATTCAGACACCTTGTATTTCCAAAGATTTTTCAGTGAATAACCTTAACGTGAGATGTGTTATTAAAATGATACAAACTGTTTTTAAACTGTCATGCCATTAAAGCACATTGAATTGAATTTGAATTGAATTGAGAGAGAGCAGAGAAAGAGAAAGCAAGAGAAGAGAGTAAGAGAAAAAAAGAAGAGACACCCTGCTTATGTTCTTCCCTCCATTGCAAGGTCCCAGCAGATCCCTGCAGAGAAAGGACCAGGGCACCAGAAAGGTCCCAGTAGAGTCAGAGCCAGTGAGGAGCAGCTGTGGTTTTGCTCTCAGCCAGCCCAGGGCCCATTCTCATCTTTTCCATTCCTCTTTATTCAGCATCTAGGGGAAGAACACTGTCATTTACATCAGCGGGTCCCTTTTAGAGTCTGTTGCTATTACCCGTATCTCTCGCACCTTCGGCAAAAGGCAAATCTGTCCCATGCACTTTTTTCAAGTGCAAGTCCAATAGCAATAGCTCCCTCTAGCGGCAATTAGAAAGCCCTAGCTGCACAGTCACTCACCCACCAACATAAAACATCCACATAACAGATACTCATGTTCTTGTGTTAATATAAAGAGCAGGGAACAACCTGTTAGAATGCGCCTACATAATATGCTGAATAGGCCTATAGTATGAATGTCATTGCAGTTAATTTGTAGTTTATCCCATTCCCAATACAAATACAGACAGTAGACTACAATGTAGCTTAACTACTAGGCCTACAGACAACAACACTGACATCAAGTGGTGTAGCCTTTCAACGAGGTCAACTGCAAGAAGATGGACTGCAATACACAGCACACACCACAATTTCCATGTCCGCTTATTATAAACGACTTTGGGCTTCTTTATTCAGAAAGTGAGACGATCTCAGATGAAATCCAAGCTGTCAGTCATCCCCACCTGCTACCCAATAATAAATAGGCTATCAGTGTTATCTGCAATAATATAGGCTTATTGATACACATTCCATAACAATTCAGTTTAAATCAATTCAACTGTTCCATTAAATTGATTAGATTGATGCTTTTCTGGTTATATGCAGCTGTTCTGTTCCACTTTTGTAGCTGAAGTTTAACAAGTTAACAAGTTGTTCGGTATGGGTATAGGTTCAGTATGATCAATTAAGTTTGTTTAAGGGTTTCAGGGTAGACCGCATCCCTGCAGAAATTAATGAAATATTATACTTTATCATTTTGAGTCTTTGAGCTTTGCTATGGAGCCTTATAGATTTTATTTGTATTTAGTATGCTTCTACTAATTTTACGGTTGGATGCTCCCAGCTTTCAGTCGCCCCAATCTGTAAGAAGAATGAAGCTCACCTTAAATAAAGGAAAAGAAAGAAGTAAACAACAAAGAACCAGATGAGCTGGGAATGACTGGAGGGCATCCCATACTCTGTGTTCAATGTTGAATGAGCCCCTGCAAAAAGACAGAACTTTATATTAGGGGAGTAAGATTAAGTAATATACAATATGTAGTTCTTGTTACTTAGTTAATATAAATTTGTAACCATGTATTTCATGCACAATAGGGATAAATACACAAGTCTAGAATATACCCAGCCTCTTGCCCCCAGACACACACACACACCATGACCACATCTTGTTACTTTATTCACCTGCACATGGGCGTGGCTCTCTAAGAATGTGCTTCAGCAGCCAGTTCACCCCTTCGTTCAGGATGAGCCCACCAAAGAATGAAATCTAAAAAAAAACAGGTCAAAATGAATATGGGTTAGGGTTACCTCATCCTGGGTCACGAGTGACTGTTGGTATAAATTCTCAAGCTGCATGTGCGCGAGAAGGAAAATATTCAGTGTTGTGCACTGCCTCTGGCGGACATCCAGGATTCATAGAACAACGTCAGCCTCCTCCAAGATCAGAACATCAAAGAACAATTCCAAATCAACCTTTCAAACCGGTTCCACCCCCTGGACAACCTGGAAGAACAAGAGCAAACCCTGGACCAGAGATGGCAGAAAATGAAGAGGGCATGGACAGAGGCATGCGAGGACATATGTGGGAGGAAGACCAGACAACACAAGGAGTGGATCTCAGGAGAAACACTACAGAAAATACAGACCCGCAAACAGGCCAAGGACAGCCTTAACAACAGCTGCACAAGAGCCCTAAAAGCAAAAGCACATCAGGAGACACACTATGGCAGATAAACTGGTAAAAAAGAGCATCACAAAAGACAAAAAGCAATTCATCAACAACCTAGCAACTCAAGCAGAAGAAGCAGCAGCTCAACACAACATGAAGGAACTTTATGACACCACACGAAGACTGGCAGGCAAACGCAAAAGCTCAGCCAGACCAATATCACACAAAGATGGAAAAACACTCACAAAGCAAGAAGACCAGCTGAAGAGATGGGCCGAACACTTCAGGGACATATTAAATAGACCCATACCGACGGAACCAGGCAACACCCCTCCATCCAAATACCCCCTACAAGTCAACACCAATAAGCCCAATAAACAAGAAATAAAAAAGGCTATTCAAAAGCTGAAAAACAACAAAGCACCAGGACCTGACGGAATACCTCCAGAAGCCATCAAAGCAGACCCG
Source organism: Centroberyx affinis (assembly GCF_046629955.1). Classification (NCBI taxonomy): domain Eukaryota; kingdom Metazoa; phylum Chordata; class Actinopteri; order Beryciformes; family Berycidae; genus Centroberyx; species Centroberyx affinis. Next base: position 132,639 of record NW_027279013.1, on the reverse strand, counting down.
GAAACAGCAACCATATTACTCCACCAACTCTTTGGACAGATTTGGGAGGAAGACAAGGTGCCAAGCGACTGGACAGAAGGACATCTGGTGAAACTCCCCAAAAAAGTCAACCTTCAAGACTGTAACAACTACAGGGGCATCATGCTTATATCTGTGCCAGGGAAGGTTCTAAGCAGGATCATTCTGGAAAGACTCTCGAAAGAACTGGACAAAGAGCTCAGAGACCAACAAGCAGGTTTCCGACAGGACAGATCATGTACTGACCACATTGCCACCCTTCGCATCATTATAGAACAGACCTCGGAATGGAACACATCTCTCAACCTCACATTCATCGACTTCCAAAAAGCATTTGAGTGGACACTGTGGTCCCAATTAGAAGACCTGGACTTTGCTGACGATATAATCCTCGTGTCACACACAAAAATACAAATGCAGACCAAAACCACAAAACTCGCCACAATCACAGCCTCCACAGGACTCCACATCAACAAACCAAAAACCAAGGTGATGAACATCTACCATAAAATAGACGATGCCATAAAGCTGGACGGAGAGGCACTGGAAGATGTGGACACATTTACATACCTGGGAAGCATTGTTGGGAAGGACGGAGGCAGTGACAAAGACATATAAACAAGAATAGGGAAGGCAAGATCATCCTTCTTAATACTAAGACAAATATAGAATTCAAAACACATATCCACAAAAAATAAACTCTGCATCCTCAACTCAAATGTCAAATCAGTTTTATTTTACGGGGCAGAAACATGGAGAACCACAAAAGCAACAAGAAATAAACTCCAAACCTTCATAAACAGATGCTTACGACAGATCCTGGGAATCTACTGGCCAAACACAATAACCAACGAAGAGCTCTGGCAAATCACAAAACAAGAACCAATTAAAACACAAATCAAACGCAGGAAATGGGGCTGGATTGGGCATACCCTGAGGAAACCACCTTACAATACGACCGGACAGGCCGTAACCTGGAACCCACAGGGGAAAAGAAAGCAAGGAAGACCCAGGAACAGCTGGAGAAGGTCTGTGGAGTCAGAACTCAAGGAATTAGGAACGTCCTGGAAGGAAGCAGAGAAGTCCGCCCAACACCGAACCAGCTGGAAAAAGTTCATGAATGACCTGTGCTCCCCAAAGAGTAAAAGGGTTTAAGTCAAATAAGTCTCATTTCATCTTTTATGTCACATCTCAAAATGCACTTTTACAGATGGGCTGCTGTTTAATTTCTTTTTATCCATTTTATTCTTTCATATTTAGGTTTTGTTCTGTAACCCTGTTTTTTTTTTTTTTTATTCATGTCTTGCATTTTCATCATTTAACTTTTGTTGCTATGTGAATACCAAAACAATGTAAACACACAGTTCAAAATCAACTGCACAAACACACACTCGCATGTGCACAAAAACAAACACACACTTGTTATCACTATGCAAACACAAATGTGGTTCTTAAAAGAAGGATTCAATTTAAAACAATCTGGGTTGTCAATCTTAATGCATATCTCAATATCTATAATCTATGGACAATCTATAATCTATAACATTGTCTCCTCCAAATGTCTCAAACAAAGTAAATTAGTCCCCTTCACTGAATTTGGAAATGTATCAAATTTAAATTAAATCTAAAATGTGTTATTTCCAGTGTTGGGGAGATATTTATCATTTGAAAAATGTAACACGTACTCTGACAGTGATTGGAATCATGAAATTCTAACTCACTCATTAAAATGTACTTTGCCGTACATGTAACAATTTTGGTACAGTTTCAGGATAGTTTTCCCAACATTGATCATTTCATCATACATAAAATAATCAAAATTAAATTTGTTTAAGGGGCATGCAAAGCTGATATATTAACATAATCTCATGCATACACTACTCATACACATACCCCCCAATAAAGTCTTGTACAACTTTCTTTTCTGAGTAACAGTAACAGTGTTTTAAGTGTTTAAGTTTAATAATGAGATTATCCACAGTAAAAGGAAACCTTGTGTTAATTAAAGCTAAATTATATGATGTAGATGAAAACTGCTCAAAGTGTCAGTGAGGGATAATGTTGGGAAAATATACAGTAGTTTCCAAGTTGCTATTATAGGGTAACAATTTAAGTGTCTGATGTTCAGCCAAAAATGGTTCACGAGGCAGTAATGTAATAACTGGCTAATAGGCTTGAGATACGTTATTACATTATTGGCAAATATGATATTAACTTAGTATTTTAAGATTTTATTACATTGTCGTCTTGTTTTACTTTATAGGCCTCCTTACATGTATCTTTGTTACGTTATTACAGGGTGCAGTAACAAACTTTATCCAGTAGATGGCAGGCCAGGCTTCATCTCCAGTGGGAGGCTGTGCCAGTTTGGACATTTTTGGCAATTCATTTGTTAGATCAAGAATTTTGTGCCAGTCTTATGTGGAAAAAATATTTTATTTTCTCTTTCTGGGCAGTTTATTATGATTAAATGTAATGTGTAAACAGTGTAAACAGGCAATATGACCACTGTTGTATTTGTATAATGTTGTCATGTAAACACAGAAAAGTATGTTGTTTAGTACTTTTCTTTGAAACAATAGGCCTACTTCAGAGTTAAAGCAAAATGAAAGTCACAATGAAAATGAGAAATGACTGTTTCACCTTAATTGTCCATATCATAACTCCTTGATCATAACATATCTTACACCTATTTAACAATAAAAAAACATTTTTTATTTTATTCTATTTTTATGTCACAATCCCATTACTTTTACTTTTTGGAAAACTGTGTATCTCCAGTGGTTAAATCAATTCCAACTAATAATACCATCACAGATTTTTGAGCAATCTCACCTCTTCCCCTCTCATCATAAAACCTGCAACTTCACAACTTTCAAAGTGACACAAGAGGCAACATATGATGGTGTATTTTTGGGTGGTCATGCCAAAAAACCCTGTTTCCCCTGGACCTAGGTCTACTCAAAATGCAACGTTTGGGCATTGGTCTGTCCAGTTCAGTATAGCCATTGCTAATATTGTGTCCAATCGACTGTCTCATATAAAAGCCGCAACCGCATTAAATGCTCACTGAAGGGTATACAGAATTGGTTCATTAGGTGAACTGCTAACTCATTAAATGAATTATTCACATTTGTACCATGACTTTTGACCAAAAGGTGGCGCTGTCCAAGTTCAATTCAGTATATGCGGGCTACTGGTAAGATGTCTGTTGAGGTTTGTTGGTTCACTGAGTCCGATTCAGCAACTGAGCTGCTAGCCCATACACACTAGTGACTGAACTGCTGCAAACTCAAAATAATTGTTGCAGGTCACACAGTTGTTGCAAATGCTCTGTTAATATATGTTGTTGATATGTTGTCATAGTGATATACTGTAGTTGGCCTTGTGCAAATAATAGCTAAATGTCTAAAAACCAGGCCAGGAACCCATGTGAAGAGACATCTGTAAAAGATACAAGTTGTGGCTGATGAAAAGAAAATTGTTCTCTACAACAGCAGAAAACACAAGAAATTGAATCAAGAGCAACAACAAAAAAAAAAAAAGACTGATTCCCAGAATTCTGTTCCCAGGCTGCTACTGTGTGTGAGGCATTAAGAAAACACCGTCTCAGTCCATTTTGTGTAGAACAAAGAAACATGACAGCTGAAACCGAATTGTGTTGCGATTCACTGTCTCATAATCCTCAAATGTGGACATGAACAGAAACCACAACTTTGATGCTCAATAGTACAGAAGGTAAATTAAATTTACACTGCTTGCAAATCAGCATTGGAATCTAATATATTAGGACTGACAGTCATAGACACAGAGGGAAGATTGATTAGGGAAAAGAGCTGGGTCTTAACATTTAACTAGTATTAGTTTTTTGTTAACTTGTAAATTTCACAAAGTGCAAATTTTAATTTATATTACATTATAACCAATTTTAGAAATTTTCTATTATATAACAATGAAAAATGGTTAATTCCACTTACCCCCATCCTAGCCATAACCAAACCCCCTCCCCAATCTGACTAGCTTCAACCAACCACCCCCCCTCCCCCACACCCACCAGCTATCCATCAGTATTTAAAAAAGAATCACTAAATACATGCTGTAATGACACCCACCAATTTGTTTGAAACTTGACCAAAGCCTCCTTTTCGGCTCCTTGAATCTCTTACAGTGCACTGTTACTGTCAGCGTGCGTTTACAGTTAAAATATATATTAATCTATCATTAAATAGTATGCCTCTTGCACAGTCTTGCATGCATTGGAGAGCATTTGGGCAAGCTGTACAAGAAGGAGAGGCGTGTGGACGGACTTGCTCAGGCTGTAGGCTCCGGGCCAGGTCCAGGCACTCTTTCGCCACCTGTAAACGGTTTTGCCCTTTACTCCTTGCAACCACGTCAGTCCAAAAGATGGTTCTCCAGTGTGTTTTTTTGAGTGAGCATTTGTTTGTGTGTGTACATGAGTGTGTGTGGTCCTAAGCTCAGTTTCACAAAAGAACTGTATAGATCACTGAGGTTTTGTTCCAAGCTTTCTTTGTCTGTTCCTGGAAGAGAAGAAAAACAATTCTGAACACGCAACAATTGTAAACATAATCATGGTGATATATGTAATATAGTGTGTGATATAACAGCACTCCTTAACCCCACCTGCTTCCACCAAACCAGTATCTTACCTTGCCTCTGATCTGGTCACTGTATACTCAAACCATAAGATGTTGGGGATCAGGCTTGTGTCTCGCACCAGAAAGTACTCCGATATTGGCCCATCAGTTGTGAAAAGGTAATCGACAGGACAGAATGTTAGAGAACATATGAGGAAAGTTTTATTTATTCAGTCATTTAATGATAATTTGTCTTTTCCCAGTGACAAGAGGAGAAAGCAGGGAAAGGACAGCACACGGGGCCTGAGCTTACACCACTCCTTACCATGCTGCTATCTTGGGGAATAACGGTGTCAGCACCTCTTGCGTGATGAAGAACCAGATTATGCCGATAACACTACCGGCCACTCCGCCGTAGAATACCTGACTCCAAGAGTGATACAACAGGTAGACCCTGAGAACGAGACAAAATCAGATTTAAGCCAACACATCGGATGCATCAACTTTCAAACTGCATTACTGAAAAGCCATTAGTGCTGAGTGCAAAGATGCAGTGGCAAATGAACAGGCGGGTAAATCACGACCAGTCGATGACCATAAGGCAAACATCCACATATATAAAAAAGAACTTCATTGAATATTTTCAATGAAGCTTTAATGTTTTTTTCCTTAATAAGGAGGCCCACACTTCACTGCCATAAAGTTAAATTGACTCACAATACAGGTTTTGTACTTGTGAGACACAGCAGTATGCATTTGTGGATATAGGCCTACATGTGGGAATTTTGTTTGCTCACAAATCTTCAAATCACAAGTGTAGGATTTTTTTTTTCACTTCCCATCCTTATTCATTATTATTTGTGAATCTTGGAAAACATGTGTAAATAGTATTTGCACTATATTCATTCCATATACTCACCTTTTTCTTTTTTCCCCTTGCCACAGAATAATTAATTGTAGTGACAGCAGTGGGAGGTCATGTGACAAAAACAGATCCAATTACATGCAAAGGATCCCTCTTCACAACCAAATACAAAAAATAAATTTCTTATCACTTTTAACAGGGAGGTTAAGCAAAACTAACTGTTGCCATGTTGGCAACATCATGCAGCAAAGGAGTATTACCAAGTCTAAAACAAATACAGCAAAATGTCACTTGGTTGTGAATGTGTAGATGTAGCCTACTTTTTCAACCATTTAATTTATTCTTAGCTAGATAATCTGACATTTTTGGAAACAAAAATTTGTTAAAACATCTATTCTGCCAGTGCTAGCTGATATGGGCTTGAACTCATCATGATATGCGCTGCTATATTATAAGAGCTTTCTCCAATCAAACAGAAACATCACTTCAGGTATAAAAATAAACAATTTATTTTCCTTCAAAAATCAAGTTTAAAATCACCCAGAGGGAGATGAACTAGGGCAGGTGCATGGAACTTTGCAATTAATCAGTCAGCTGATCATGGAATTACTTTTTATAAATGGGGCATTAGATCAGCAGCCATCCAATCACATGTATCCTTGCATGGTTACAAACTTGATTGACATAAACTCCCTGTTTTTGTTCATCAGCACTCCCATTCTCTTGTCTGCTGGTCCTTTACATGGTGTATTTGCAATGAGTCAACAGACTGAAAACAGAAAAAGTGCAGATTTCATGAGCTTAGTAACTTTCATATGTTTCATATGTAAATGAAGTAAGATTTTTGCTGCATACCTAAACATGACTGGTCTAACTAATAAGACAATGATTCCCCCTAGTGGATACCTGACCAGCAGAGGACATACAATTTTTTTTATTGGGCTTCAAGCCTTACAAATGGTTCAAAATCAATAGTCCACACACAAATTTAAAGTATTTATTGAACAAATGGACATTGAACATTGAAGAAAGGGTAGACAGATGAAGGATGTAGGCACCAGAATTGGTCTTGTTCAGAGTTTCATGACTTATTTGGCTGATATTTTCCAAACAGGTTTTAATTATAAAGACAATAGAAAATCTTTCCTCCAAGTCATATGTAAAAATGTGAGGTATTCTTAGCTCATTTTAATGTCTACAACGGATTTACAAAAAGAAAAGAGAATTTTCACATATTGGCATAATTTCTTTAAAACACAAGTTATAATAGAACAGAGTCCTGGTACAGTACATGGTTGATTATCATAGAGGAAAAACAAACAAACAAAAAGCAAAATAACAAAAAATAAAAAAATAAAAGACAATTAACATTGCAATAAATTTGTTCTCTGGAGCCCCAAATTTACACATAAAAAAAATCTATAAACTCCAAGACCAGTTGGGCAAACTGATATATAAAGTTGTCAGAAAGAGAAGTATTGCTTCGACAAACAGAACCTTGCTCAGTCGGCAACCACGTTTACAACATTAAATAACATTAAATTATCAAGAGGGGATCCACTGTATACAGCAAGGCTTGCACAATTATACACATTTGTGTTCAACTACAACAAAGAAATGTTTCTTTTTTAATTAAAACTATTTCCACTAGTTGTGTTTCTAAAGATATTACATACAGCTGTGGGGGGGCTTTGTACACAGAAAATAATTTTTAAAAATACTTCAAACCCTGTGATTTATAATGGATACAAAAGGATAAATCTGTTTTTTCTTTTTAATAGTTATGTCTAAAATATATTCCCTTAGAATAAGCATCTCTGTAAATTGCAGTATCTAACAAAATAGGTTTGAATAAAGAACAGATATTTGTCTATTCAGGAACTATGTAAAGTATTTCTGGATGGGATATTACCATAATAGTGCATTATGGAAGCTATGGCAATATATTATGCCTATACAGATTCTGTAACCATCTGAGCAAGCATGCACTATAAGCGTCAGAAAGTGTTGGCAGAGTGGTGTAATTACAGCATTAGGTTAGCACCTCAGATTATTTTCTTAGCACCATGCATGAGAGAGAGGATGGGATGAAAAGTCTGACTCCTGGACCCACTCTCTCCTGTGGCTCAGTTCTCCTCCTGGGAATGCCTGCACCTGAAGCCTGTCTACTGTAACCAGGGGGGGAGAGAATCCTGGTCCCATGTGGTGCTGGGTAAACACAAAGTTTACCATCCTATCTTTTATGATAAGGGAGGGGAAGAAGGAGCTCACTTAATATCGGTGTCTAGGCCTGATTTCACACGCCACAGTTGCAGGGAAATCAATAAAACACTGATGAGAAGTGGAGCTCCATATTTATAGGCATTATAATTGAAAGGCACAGATAGTTAGCCCAGATCTCTCATCTCCAGAACCACAGATATACTCCCTAATCACCAGTGGCATCCAGTCATTCTAGATTCAGGGAGTCTAAGACATATTTAACAATGTGTGAGGATTAAGTATAGTAACACGTGTTTAAGGTGTTGAGTCTCTCCATGTAGATGGCTGGTGTGCATTAGTGACTCCGTTAAGTTTGTGATTTCTGTTTTAGGAGTTGACTGCATGCCACTGGTTTTCCCACATTAGGGAGGAGTACTAGTAAGTAGAGATGTGACTTCTGCTCAATTTAAACAGATGAGCGTGCCTCTGGACAAATTCACATGGGCAAGACTGAGAGGAGATGAGCACCAAAGGCAAATAAGACGGCACCCCTGAAAAAGCCTTCAATATCAGTTTAGAATATAAAATTATCTTCTCATTTTCTATTGCACTTGAAGATTATTTCTTTACATAAGATATACATGTAGAAAAGTTAAGGAATAAGCATACATATATATGTACATTTAATTGATCCCAATTACTTTAATTCTTCTCTTCTGACAGAATGGTTTTCCTGGTATATAAAGTACACACAGTATACAGACAGTATACAGTACAAACAATAAGTTACTATAATGTCCGCTGATTGGTTAATTGGCAATATTGACTTGGCCTTGGTCTCCCTTCACTTAGCATTGTTCCAGAGAGATTGTGCGGCATGGAGCCTTTTTTCTCCAAGCGGGCGTACATGGCTTGGTGTGGGGGAAATCCTTCTTGAAGAGCTTGAAGAAGCTATTGCCATGTTGAGAAGCTATTAGTGCAAGAACTCCCCCGCTCCTCCTCAGCTCTTCCTCGTCCCCCGCTCTGTCCCCCGGCTCCCCGCGCCTCCTCCCTCTGTGTCTGCAGTCCAATGGGAGGTTGGCAGAGTGAGGCAGGGGTGTTTCGGGGAGGCTTGTTCCCGCTCGGACAGTGCTTTGGGGTGGGTAGGAGGGGACTGCTCCGTTCTCCACACCTGTATGGAGGTGTCATCCAGGGGTGATGATCCATCCCTTCACACTCATTAGACTCACACAGCAGCCCTTACAGCAAGCATACTGGGCCAACCTCCAGGTGGTAATGTGAGCCAGGAGCAGTCTTCGGGAGGTTGTAGATGTCGACCACAGGGAGCAGGGTGGGGTCCAGGGAGTGGAACACAAAATGGGTCTGGTGCCAACGGCCATCTTTCATCTGAAACGCAAGCACACAAGAAATGTCAATAGTCCAAAACACGAAAGCCATAAATAGGTCAATCTGAAGATAGGATGCCACTCAACAAAATTAGATGGAAACCTTCAGGACATGTTCATTATCAATGAAAATGGTGGCAGTTTGTAGGTTATCACTCAATACCCAATACTCATGACCCAACTAAAGGATATTAAGCCAGGTAACATGTTGATCCTACCCAGCAGGAGTCCTCCATGACTTGTGGCTCGAGCTCTCCTCCCACCTCGATCATCTCCCCACTCCAGGCCTTGAAGCTCACAGCCCCCTGGGCGGCCGGCTGGTCCTCAGCTGACCTCCACACGGGGACATTCAGGCAGTGGATGGTGATGTGCTGCACTGCTTCTGAGCTCAGTAGGTGCAGGAAGTTCATCTGGACACGGCCAACGCTGATTTCTGGCTGCTCAAATAGCCAGAACACGGCGCTGGTTAACAAGACTGTTCTGTGCTCAAAAGTGTATTAATTTACTATTCTCTGAGTTCTACAATCGTGTAGGCTTTACTGATCTCACTGGAGTTGTTATTGTGTCTGAGATACCTTGGATACTGTGATTGGTTTCAGGCAAGTCTGTCCACCTCCAGTAAAGTTGCAGGAGACTTCTATTGTATCCGAAGAGCAGCCCAGGTTGGGGTCAATCCAATAAGTGCCTGAGAAAGAGATGAGTAAATCAACGGCATCATCAGTCTATGTAAACATAAAAGTTATCTCTCTCTCTCTTTCTCTCTCTCACACACACACTCACACACACACACACACACACACACACACACACACTCACCATCGTTCATCTTCTGTTCACAGCTGTGCAGGTCCCTGCAGATGCGGGCGGGGTTGTCCCGAGTGCCCAGCGGGTTCTTCAGGCTCTGGATCAGGTTACTGAGGTAGTGGAGGGTCTTAAAGATCTCTGCGCCCTGGTCCAGCATCGGCAGGTCCATCACTGGCTTATTCTGGAGATGGAGGACAGAGGAGAGGAGAGGGAAGATGAGTTTGTACAGTTTGCATACAGTAGTTAGACAGACACTCATCAATTGATTAGAAGCCTGAACAATATAGAGAAATGTTAAAATCATACTCCACTGACCTCAGTCCTGAGTGGGGTGTGTGAATCCACAAACAAATGAAGACCATCCTCTCTCTGCACCAAAATAACAAAACAAATGCAGATATGGAGAGATTCAGCTGTTATAAGATCTTGTTAAGTAACTACCATCATACTTTGTAAACTACATAATGCCTTTGAAGAAAATAGATGCAATAAAAATCAGCAAACATAACATGTCTTACAAATGAGGCAGGGACACCTGGGGGACCCTATAAAGAGAAGCGGAAAAAAAGTAATTCAGAGGAGAAATGACGCAACTGTTAAATGTGACATTATGTTTGTTTCACATTTGGCTAAGCCTATAAAAACGGGAAACTTACAGGTGGTCCAGGGGGCCCACGAGGTCCAGGAGATCCCTGATAAAGAATAAACATAAATGTTAGATGGAGTTATGTGTTATCAATCAAGTGTTTACAGTAAAATACTAATTGCCTGTAGCAGCAATAAAAAAAGTGACAATTGCAAACCTACCATTGGTCCTTGCAACCCCTGTTTTAAGAAAAAGAAAGGACAAATATTTTCAGCCTGGATATAGCCATTAACCCTACTTTTTACATGTTTCAGAGTAAACAGTGTAAACAAAGTGTAAAAAAACTGATTAGGTCTGTAAAAAAGTGTAGAGGTGATTCGACATCTGTAAGACTCACAGTCTCTCCGCGATTGCCTTTCTCTCCTCTAGGACCCTGTAAAGAGACGTTGACAGTCAGCTGATTGAAGAATGAAAGCAAAATGTAAAAGCTTATCTCAATCTGTAGAACACGTACTGCGCCTCCATTGGGACCGATAATCCCCATCGGACCGACTCCTCCTCCTCTGCCCTGAAGGAGAGAAGCAGAGAGGGAAAAAGCATGAAATAGAGGGAATGTGTATGCTCCATAGGATCAAATAGAGTTAAATACATTTCATTGGTCTAGTCTAGCTCATTAGACACCTTACCATTGTACCCTGTGGCCCCTTTGGCCCCAGTATGCCCTTTGGCCCGAAGTCTCCTGCAGGCCCCTGAAAACAATAGTGATAAATATTCATATCCACTCATTTTACACTCCATAAACTTGTGTAAAAACATAATACTTGACATCAGTTTTCTAAAATCTATCTTCCCACCATCCCCTATCTCAAAGCATCTCTTCGTCTCATTATGGAACATCTGACTCCACTAACATAACTGTTTCCACATTGAAGATGCTGTCTCCAACTGTCCTGATAGACTCTGGCTTTGGTTTCTGCGTGGTTAATCTAATAGACTGAGAACATTAGTTGTGTCTGTAGGGCAGTGTTATAGTAAGACAGGCTGCAAACAGAGAGAACACACACACACACACACACACACACGCATGCAAGAAAACATATGTGCCCCAACACAGAATCATCTCCTCCTTTACTCATACAGGAGGAATGTGTAATTGTTAATTGTCTAATTATCAAAATGAAATGTAATTAAGAAAGTTGCACCATGACACCATGACACTCTTAATTGAACACAGCTTAGCCACAGCCAATTGCTGCTATGCCCAGACTAGATGTGAATCCAAAAAACAAGCCATTTTTGTAAAAAATCAATAGTGAGAGATTAGCCCACTCCTTGTAAAGATTCCCTAAGTGTGATTACCTATGGGGAAGCGGTCAAACAAACCATACTGCTATTCCCAAAAGGCTAACAAATCACATTCTAGCAAAATCTAACAAATCACATTCTAAAGATAAACCAAACCTGACTTCAAAGACTCATATGATCTTTAGTTATATCTCAAAGTGACAGCTGAATACCTTTTGTGTGTGTGTGTGTGTGTGAGTGTGTTTGTGTATGCATGCATCCATGCATATCATCACAATGTGTTTGTAAGTATGCGTGTGATTTACGGTGCCCCGACCCAGTGTGGAGCGGGTTATATTTAAACAGCTGTATTTGGCCATGTTGGAGGAGCTTTACTGCTGTATGAAGAGTGCCAGTGGTGATTCAGAGGCTGACTCGCTAAGAAGCCGCAAATCTTCCGTTACCCCTGTGGGATGAGTGCTGCTTTTTAATGGTGGAGATTTAGTATCAAAACACAGTCTGGTGTTAATTGACCCAGTGGGTATCTGAGCTACAGTCGGAGCACAGGGATCATGTTCACCAAAACTGCAAAACAGCATTTGGTTTGTTTTGGGATTTTAACAATCGTGTTTTATGGGACTGTTCTGTGCACATGTGGTGAGGATGGAATGTAGAAGGTGTGCTGGAGTTGGGTGCTGAACATACCCTTGGTCCAAGAACTCCCAGAATGCCTGGAAAACCTGCTTCCCCTGTGTCACCCTGAACAACAAATCAGTCAAGCATGAAGTTACACAATCTCCAATTTCAACACAATTCTCCAAGAGAAACACAAACACAAAGAAATGTCATGGAATCAAATCTTAAACAAGTGACAGTACAGTACAAACAGTATTACATCTGCTTAACTGTGCGTAGATTGATCTGCAGCTGCTACTTACAGGTTGTCCTTTAGGCCCCTGGTCTCCTTGTGGCCCTGGCAGTCCCATCCCACCCCTGAAGCCTCTCTTCCCTGGGGGTCCAGCTTGGCCTCGAAGACCCCGCTCCCCCTGGATGGATGAATAAATAAATTAATGATTGAGTGATTGGTGTGCAGTTAAAACATCACAAGTCATGATCCCAATACAACCATTGCATAGTAACACACAGTTCTTTCCAGAACGAGTAAGCTATTGCCCACTAGCAACTACAGTATATTGTTAGTTATTCTATGCGTTTATCATTTGTTTCCCTTCATACAGTATCAACGTACCACTTTTCCCTCTTACCTTTAGCCCAAAGGTCCCCTGATCGCCTCGAAGTCCAGGAACGCCAGTTTTACCACGTGGACCAGCACTGCCAGGAAGACCAACCACCCCATCATCACCATGCTCTCCCTACAGACATCGAGAAAGTGAGAAGAATAGTGACGCTAACTAATCCATAAAACAAACAGCACATACATTTTTTTAAGGAAGATCGGTTAAGAAGTGATAATTAGGCATATATTGCTTTGTCTCACCGGCATGCCTTTGCTGCCATCCTTCCCTGGGACTCCATCCACCCCGGGCACACCCTCCTGCCCCTCTCGGCCCACCACACCTCTGGGACCAGGGAAACCAACCACACCCTGAGGAGAAGGGGGAGAGGGGAGAGCTCATCAGAAATCTACACACTAATACGTAGCAGGAGAGTATGTGTTATTGACTTCTCTTTGATACACCTTTTTCATATGTCTTGACTTGAGAAATCATCTAAATTTCAGTTTTCTTCTGTGTAGGTTGGTCTCTTTATGACTTTCTTTATAAGTATATTGTCTTTGCCTTGAGTTTGCCTTTCCAAGAGTTCCAGTCTAGAATACATACCATTTACAGTCGTAGCTGAGAGTAAGCCAAACCTCTGTCTATTGCAATGAAGTGTTACTTAAACAAACCCCAGAAATAGACATTGGAGCAGGTGTGGATGTACGGGCCTCGTTGCCTTACCAGTGACCCTCTGGCTCCTTTTTGTCCTATATGTCCCTGTTTGCCTTTCTGACCCTGAGGAGAGAGAGAAAGAAACACAGGTGTCTTAAAGGTGCAATAAGTAAGATTATTACTGTCCCATAATATATCTGCAGGGATTTGATAGGGTTGTTGATCAGTACCAAAAAAGAAAAAAACAACGCAGTATTATCATTCCAGTATTTAGCTTGGTGATTTATTACCTTTTTACTAGATGTTTCTGTTGGATCTCTGCACTAATTAGCTAGCTTACTTTACTATTTATGTCAATTACAGGCCACCGTAAGCTGTGCCAGAGACCTGTTGATGTTCCTTGGTCATCAATAGAGGTCAGTAAAAGTCAGATTATTTTATGTCCCTTTAACTGAATTGATCTTAGTCTCATTAAACAGGGATGACAGTGTTGACTTACAGTCTGTAAAGGCTTTAGCATATCTAAAGCCCTCATGTTTGGCAGTCCATGTTCTAAGTGGTTAAATGTGTATTTCTGCACAGCTCAGCGGTTTGATGACAGATTGAACAATGGGAAAAGCCAAGGGTTTGGACTGAACTAATGTGCTGCAGATGATGAATAGGACCGTATATCAAAGTGGAACACTTCATACATGCATGCACAGGGAGGCGCACCCTCTACAGCACACAGTGAGCACCCAAAGTGTTTTTGTTTTGACATCCTTACTTGATCTCCTTTGGCCCCTTTGGGTCCTTGTTGCCCGCGAGGTCCAGGGTGTCCCTGAAATTATGTTAATGACAACCAGTGTGAGCGTGACTGCTGATGTAGGTTGTGTAAGTTCAGGACAGTAATAATAAGTCTAAGTCTTCATACTCACAGGTAGTCCAGGAGCCCCAGATTTGCCTCTCTGTCCGTCCACACCAACTTGACCCTGAAACAGAGTCAGAGTATATTAACACATAAACCCACATGGATCATTTTCAGATCAGCCAGGCTGAGCGATGATACTCACTATGTATCCTGGATCTCCTGATTCACCTCTCTCTCCCCTGTCACCAGGAGGTCCCTGGTAAAACAGGAGATATATGAGTAAAATGCAGACTATTTTTATAAGCTTAAAGCATACCATACAAGGACGAGAAAAGTAAGTGAGGAGTTCCTTACTAAGTCACCCAGAGGACCAGGAGGACCCTCCACTTTTCCATCATCCCCCTGCTCGCCCTGCCGATGAAGATCAAAACAGTGAAAATTGAGATCTTTTATATCAGACAACACAACCTTGTTGCAGTGAACTGTATTAAGCCCTTTAAACATAAATAACTTTAAATCCTAAAATCTCATGGATGTTGGAAGGTTTAGCTTGTGTATGCCCTGACAATTCTCCTTTTGTATCTTTCTGCCTTTGTGTAAAATAAAAGCCATGTTATATTTACAGCAGGTTGTCTTTGATGAAGGCACTAGGACATTAAAAGCAAGTTTGATGAGTATAAACTGCTTACAGAGAGAGGCGTATTTTAGGATGTTTGTTTCAAAGCTCAAATGAAAAACATTTAGTGATTTCACTTTCAGGTCAGTTGAGGTCAACGCAGACAGTATGCAGGTATCTGGGTGGTGTTGGGAAAAGATCTGAGGATCTGACTGAAGATAAGACGGAAGGACAAAGATCAAGAACAGTGTTACACATAAAGTGAGCGAGGAGTACCTTTTCACCTTTTGGTCCTGGAGGCCCCATGGGGCCCTGGGGTCCCTGATGGCCCTGCAAAGACAGACATAAACAATAAGGTTGAATGACTAATGAACTCATACTCACACACATAAACATGACAGGCAAGATTCTTTTTTGGGCATTTTTTTGGGCAAGTAGAGAGACAGGAAACATTGGGAAAGCCAAAGGGGGATGACATGCGACAAAGGTCCTGGGCCGGATTTGAAACCAGGACGGCTCTGTGATGCATGCCTTAGACCACTGAGCCACCAGGACGCTCCATGACAGGCATGTTTAATGTGTAATATCCATCCACATCGAGCCAACCTGTAAAAAGCTCTGGGTTTACAGTAACTCACCTCATAACCTGCAAGGCCAATTTCCCCCTGCTGACCCATTCGACCAGGAGCGCCCTAGAGAGAGCAACAGGTTGCCTCTTCAGTCACACTATCAACAATTTTGAACATTAGACTTTCCTAGAAGGCTTTCTAAATAGTTCTGTACAGTACTTGTGATTTCAAACATCATTGATAAATATCTGTAGCATTACTGGTCAACTTTACCACATGTCCAATGGTTCCTCTGGACCCCTTAGGCCCGACGAACCCTGGTGGTCCTGTCTTCCCCACTAGTCCAGTCTCCCCAAGGTGACCCATTTGACCTTTGGCCCCCTACACATACAAAAAAGGGTCACAGAACTCTCAATTACAAGAATATTGATGGCTACTGAGTAAACATATTGGCATGAAACTGATGATTTAAGGTCGTTACCTTTGACCCTAGTTTGCCTCTTTCTCCTATCTTGCCAGATTTACCCTCTTGACCCTACAGAAACAAAAAGAGGCAAGAACAGCTAAAGGTGTGGTTTCAGAGTCAATGATAATCAATTTGCAAGAAATGTGTGTCTGTGTGTGTGTGTGTGTGTGTGTGTGTGTGTACGAATGTTAGCAACAAGATATTTACCCTGACGCCAGTGAGTCCAGGATTTCCAGGTGGGCCTTCTTTTCCCTTTAGTCCAATTTCACCCTTGTCTCCTTTGTCGCCCTCCTGACCCATGTCACCTTTTTCACCCTAGGCATACACATAACAAAAAAAGTATATTTAAACTATATTTAAAGGTCCTTTAACTAAAATATTCAGAAAGAGGGCAGGTTGAGTTATTACTGCCCTCTACAGTTAGTAGTTTTGGAGTTGGTGTCCCCATGTTCTAATAATCCAAGACATCTGGGTAAAACACCTTACCTTGACTCCATCAGGACCAGCTGGACCAGCCTCCCCCTCCAGGCCTGGCTCTCCCTGTACCCACACACACACACACACACACACACACACACACACACACACACACACACACACACATAAACACACATAAACACATACACATATAAACACACATACAGGTTAGGGGTTAAACCACTAATGACTAATAAAGAACAGCAGCTCTACCTGTTAGGAATGCAAAATATTTGATAGTTTAAAGCTGATACACATACCCGCTGTCCTATCAGTCCCTGCTCTCCCTCCTTCCCAACGAGTCCGATGGCTCCCTGACACACACACACACACACACAACACACACGCACATGAGCACACACACACACACACACACACACACACACAAATCAAGAGACATACAGTATATTTTCTTTAACATGACAGCATACATCTTAAACGATGGCCCACATTTAACAAAGTGCTCATTTAAACATGGACAATTTCTGACAGGGAAAAATTGACCATCAAAGCTGTCACAGACTGTTCTGGGGTTGATCAAAAGGCCTGTGTGTCCCTGCCGGCCTGCCGGTGGTTTATAGTGAAGTAGTGAAGGGGCTGCTGTGTTCACAGTGACCCCAAGCTCATTCACAGGCCTCCAGGGATTTATGAACAATGAAACTACACACACTACTGAATTTATATGGAGGGGCAGCCGACTGTATCACAGCTTGCTCATCTGTGTGTGCATCCAAGTGTGTGTGTGTGTGTGCGTGCACATGCGTACTCTATGTAATGCATGCATTAGTTTATACTAAACCTTGATGTGAACCGGTATCCTAGGCTAGTGTGGAATGCAAAAAAAATATTGCTATATATTGAAAAACTATATTGCTACTACATCTCACCTTCTCTCCCCTGGCTCGCCTGGCAGTCCTGGTTCGCCCACCTTGCCCGGAGGACCCTTTAGTTAGTTAAATTAGTAGGAAAGAGAAGGAGAGAGGAGAGGGTTGAATGACTTGGCCGATTGAAGGCTAATGACTCTTTGGCTTTAGATACAACACATCATGGGTGATTTCCAGAGAAAGAAGGGGGATAGAGAGAGAGAGCGGACTCGTAATGTGGGTTAATTAGTTTAATAGGACAGATTACTTGAATCAGAGAGCATTAATGATTCACTGGAGTAAGGTGAACAGATGTCTCCCTGGCACAGTATCAACAAGCTAGACACATATTTAACCATTCAGACTTCACAATACCCAGATTGTGTGTGTGTGTGTGTGTGTACACTTATGTATGTGGATATGGGTGCGTGCATGTGTCTGCAAGTGTGTGTTTGCTCCCTCTCTCACCTTCAAACCAATTTCTCCCAGCAGTCCCACAGTCCCTGGTGGCCCAGAGGGTCCCTATGGACGACAACACAAACACTGAGATGACAGTCAGACAAAAAAGCAACCAGTACATTTATGAAACAAACAAACAAACAAAAAAGGGAGGCTCTGGCTAATGTGGATTGCGAGTCCAGTGCCAGATCAGCCCATAAACCATCTGTACTGAATTTGGATTGAATGGAGTAATTATGCTGCTCAAACACACTGGTGCTTTGCTAAGAATATTTCTCTGTCTCAATGCATATGAATGTCAGTTGCTCCTTGGTTGATTCTCATCCAATCTAAACAATAGTTAGGTTATACTTGAGGTCACCTGTGTGATCTCTCATTCACTGTGAGTCCACACAAGTTAACAGCAGAGTTCAGAACCGTTTAGTCTAACAATGAAAGCAGCTGCACAGCCTGGGAAATAGAGATGGATGAGGAGGAAGGGAAAGAGATCACCATGAACAACAGAAGGGGGGATTAGTATTTATAGTTACTGGTGTTGGGGAAACTCCACTTCTCCTCTCACTGTGGTAGAATGTTATTTACAGTTAACCATAGCAGCCTGTCTGAATTCAAACTAACTGTTGAACTAAAACTGTGTTGATGAAAACATATATTATACAGTATATCTTATAAATAATTGTTGCGTTGGATATTACCACTTAAAATGCAAAAAAAAAGGCCACTGCAAACTAAAATACATTTTGAATTCTAATAGCCTACATTTCACCATTACACACACTTCATTCTCCTAAACAATCTCAAGAGCAGGGAGGCTGGAGATTCTGCTGTGCTAATGTAGGTATAAACAGTAAACTGTATGAGGTAAACTGTATACAGCAGGCCTGAGTGTCTTTTTCAGATAGTCATGGTTAGAGATGCACGTGCTTTAATAGGAAACAGGAGCATCGTCCTGTGGTTTATTCATGCCTGTGGAAAACAGAGAAGGCATGGG
Source organism: Centroberyx affinis (assembly GCF_046629955.1). NCBI lineage: Eukaryota > Metazoa > Chordata > Actinopteri > Beryciformes > Berycidae > Centroberyx > Centroberyx affinis. The sequence continues at coordinate 113,717 of NW_027279013.1, read as the reverse complement.
TGACTGTCAACTACTACTGGTGTGCTACAGTTAGTGTGCATGTATAATGCCACACACATTTTCTATCCCTCTCTTTCTGCTCTGCTCCTCTCAGCGCTCATAAAGTAGAATCACTAGTAGTATTGCAAATCAGTTTTATAATAACTGTTTTACACTATACAGAAATTCCCCTCTAACTGTCACATCTCTTTTCCCCGGGATTTCACTGATGCAGCACTTCTCAAAGTGAGCTGTGTCTCTTTCAAACATCCATCCAGTCACCCAGTTAGCCAGCAAGCCTGCTGCTTGCCGTCTGCTTGCCTGCCTCTCCAGAACAGATGTGTGAAGGATGAGACAATTCCCTGGCTACCCTGCAGGAAACATTTAATACAGGCTAATAAATTTTTAATAGACGTTAATATATGTCTTATAAACTAGCTGTTGGCTGTGTTAACAGGGCTGGCCAGAGAGAATCAGGCTGCTGTTGGTTGCCAAAGAGGTTCTAATAAAACTAGTAAGTATGGTTATAAGAAGGGAGAGGAAAAGGTTAACGATGGATCGATGGTAAGTTGGAGGGAGAATATTGCGAAAGATTGGGCCGTGATTGAGAGAGCTGGATGAGAGAGAGTAAGAGAGTAAAGGATATTAAGAGATACAGGGGGAGGCATGAAGATGTGGAGAAGATGGACAAATGGGAGAGAAAGAGACTTTGACTTTTGATGTTCTTTAATGAACCATCAACTTAAAAGACAGAGTAAAACACATGCCAGCACAGCCCCTGCCCGGCCAACACACACACCCCAACACACCAGCACAACGACAGCAATAGCAAACCAACAGCAAGACATAATATACTCCAAGTAGATATCAGCCCCTCCTCCCACACATTGCATATGAAGGAAAAGGTGGAGGGATGGAGAGAGGGATGGAGGGTCTTACCGGCTCGCCAGCTATTCCCTTGTCCCCTGGAGGTCCTGAGGGCCCTTGGACACCCTAGAGATCGAGGGGTCAGTGAGTTTAGAATATACATGCACACACACACACACATTAAGACACAAACAACACAAATGCATGCACACACCGTTTTCATTGCTGTTTTAAATTGTTCACTGCAACACCAAACAACAGTTGGCAACACTAAGATAACAAAATATTTTGCATCTTCAGGCATTTGCAGTATGGGTGCATAGGTCTGGCATTAAGTTGAATTCTATAGAGGATTATAACATAAATATGTCTGATGTTTGGGGGCCATCAGTGCTACCAGTCTTGTTCCTCGCATGATGTGAGTGATTGTCTCATGGGTGTATGTTTGTGGTTTCCCCTTGCATATCAGCTGATGTGTGTGTGTGTGTGTGTGTGTGTGTGTGTGTGTGTGTGTGTGTGTGTGTGTGTGTGTGTGTGTGTGTGTAGAGCATAACAAACTCACAGGAAAGCCTTTAGGCCCAGCTTCCCCTGGCTCTCCAATCTTTCCCTGGAGTGACAGAATAAAAAGAAGAATATTTAAGAATAGGATAAATTAGCAGGATTCATCTGCATAAGATCTGAGATGCTCACAAATCCACTGTTGTACAAGGCTCTACTTGTGAATGGACAAAAAAGTAAATTAATACATAGTCTCTTTGTCTCAGTTGCAGAAACCTGACAACGGCAGAAACCTCCCAGTCTCCTTCACAGTAATGTGTTGCTTAAGACTCAGGTCCTAGACACTGTAGGCATCACGCAGCGCCTCTAAATCAGGCTGCTGCCCAGCCTCTCCAGAGGAACATAAGCACCAATAATATACGAGAGAGAGGAGTGGAAAACTACAAAAGTACACCAGTGCTTTACCTCTGGTCCAGGGAAACCTATTTTTCCTGGAGGACCGTCAGGACCCTGTGGAGCGAGAGAGGGATGAGAGAAAGCGATGAGTTGAACCGTGCCAATGTGTATTCCCTGCCTTGACTGATGGATGCAGAGGAGCTTAAGCATGCAATTTGTTTGGAGTACCACGATGCATTTCTTCTAAGTGTCTATTTGTGTATTTTGGATCAACAATGTTTAATGCACTATAATTTTTATGATTTATCCATGCCCCATGCCTATGGAGTTTGTTTGGGAAAATGAAATATTCAAAGCTATTTTAAAATTCCTGTCCAACATTATGATCATTACTCTTGTGTCTGTACAGTCTAATTTACTTGAATGTTTCCAGCATTAAATATAAACAAGGAAATGCCAATAATTATACACAATCAATGCAATACTTTTCCTATGGCATTTTTGGTCATTGTGCCCATTCAGCGGAGCAGTTACATTGGATAAATATGGATCTACTGCACACTCTTAAGCCATGCTCTTACGCCTTACTTGGATATAATGCAATTGATGAAGTGACCTTTGACTCCACCATAATTCTTACCTTCTTGCCCTCTAACCCCAGCTCTCCTGTTGGACCGTCAGGCCCTCTTGCTCCCTGAAACACAAGACAACTGTCACTTCACCAACAGAGGTCACTGTAACACAGCCAGACAGCCACAACATAAACACTGCATGTAACTAAGTTGTCACCAATAATAGCCCCATGTCAGAGGCAGCGTGAGCGCTGCTGTGCCACAAACCACACTTCTCAGGATAAATACGGAGGTACATTATGTAACACTATGTACACTGAGCAGTAAATACATCTTGGTGTGTGCACATGCGCGCGTGTGTATGTGTGCATATGTTGATGTGTGTATGTGTGAGTGTGTGTGTGTGTGTGTGAGATTGACTGAGAGACACTACGTAAAAGAAGGCTATTGGCCTCTCTGCAGGGTGTCACACATGGCACTAATCTACAGAGGTCACTGGTCTCTCTGAGTTGCATTTTAGCACCAAAATCAGGACACACACAGAGAGAGAGAGAGAGAGAGAGAGAGAGATACATACTGTTCACACTTAAATACACACACACCTTCAGAACAGCCTGACTGTTTAGGTTACATGGGCGCATCTGTCAAACATAATCAATCTAAAGTGCTTAAAGGCCCACTAGGCCAATGAGCAGTGATAATAAATGGGAGCCAGGCAGTGGACCAATAGAGTCCATCTGCTCTGCACCTGCGCCTGAAGAAGCTTCCTCCTCTGTGCTCCGGACGGACCGGCTCACTGACACTGAGAAGATCCTCACTGGCAGATGATCAGTGATGTGACACTCTATGGGTCATACTTGGCTAACAGTGATTGTGAAAAGCAAGAGGGGAAACCATGATTCTCTCAGGACCGTTAGTAATCTTTAAGGAGGAGGAGAATTCAGTATGACATAGCCACACAGGCAGCATGAGCGTGAGTGGTTGATGACTAGGCACAGTGGGAGTTTGGCCCATGCAGGGAGAGCACCGCTAGCTGAAGTGCTATAAGCCTATTAATACATAGAGCTGGATGAGCAGCACTCATTAACATTCCTGTCTGGGGTACCTACTACCCACTGCTTACGTTTACATAGCCTGATTAGCTAATGTGTAGGGAGAATATTTCACTTTATCAGGCCACAGAGAAACACACAAGACACACCAAGAGCATGGATTCAAAACAATCCAAAACATCAACGTGAACTAGCTTAATGCTAAACAAGAGGGAGAGATGATTTGCATGATGACATCACTATGTTCTTCAATATGGAAAACATTAGCTGAGAATTTGTAGGTCGGTTATCGTGAGTGAAGTTATTAGATATAATGCATAGTTAGATTGGTGATTCTTCATGGCAGATATCCACTAGATGGCTAGAATTTTGGTTTTTGGAAATGTGATGGACATTTGAAAGAGAGAGACAGAGAAAGAGAGAGAGAGAGAGAGAGAGGGAGAGAGAGAGAGAGCGAGAGGTAGAGAGAGAGAGAGAGAGAGAGATTAGTGTGGTTTCTCCATTGGTTTCCTAGGTTTTGGTGGTTTTCTGCCCACATGCAGTCTCATCTCCTGCTGTCCTTTATGCCCCAATATTTCCACGGTAGAAAATGTTTCTGTCAGGAAAAATATCACGTTTCTGTCAGCATGTTAAGGCCCAGTGCCTCAAGCCAGGGAGCTAACATCTAAAAGACATATGGTATTATAATCTGAAATGTTCGTAAAAGGATTTGGGTGTACAGTCTCAGTGTACAGAGTTGAAATCATCTGATTCTAAGATGAAAGATGAATGAGAGACGCAGTCCTTCCTGTGGAGCAATGAGGGCATTTACACAAATCATCCTCCTTCCTTATCCCCCTGTTTCATCAAAAGAGATGGTGACTTGTCCGTCTCAGTGGGGGCATGTACCCAAGAGTGTTTTGTCATGGACAGACAAATCAGATGGCAAGCGGATTGGCCCTCTAAGAACCTCTGAAATTGACTTTATTATATCTTATATCTCTACACAAATGGGACATTTTGTTTGGCCAGGTGAATTAAGAGATAAATATTTTAGATATTATATACATTTTAAGTTGGTTACATGAACATGAGATATTTGGGTTAACAGTCCCGCTGCTTTTGGTGTCAAACACATCATAGAGCTTGTCCTCTATATGAATGTTTCTGCATGTATGTGTGTGTATGTGTGTGTTTGCACACATTCACATGAGTGTGGTAGAACCACCTCTATGTGAAGTCGTCTGCCTTGCTACACTCAGGTATCTTGTCTGGGACTACCCGGTATAGGTCATGGAGCAGCAGGCAGATTTACTGGCAGTGGAAGCTGCTGACATTAGCATTAATTGAAAACACAGCTTGAGACATGCGAGTGTATCCAGGCCAAACACAGCCAGGCCCATCTCCCATGGAGGGCCCAGACAAAGAAGCTCAATGCTATTTCATCCCACCTGCCAGCTGGCTCAGTGGAGAGTCCATGGACCACAGCTATAAAAGACATCCATTAAAAGGCTTTGAAAAAGGTTGGAGACACAGGTCTGCACACCACAAGGGAGCATATCAAGGATAGAGAGAATTATATTGCCAGCAGTAGCTGAAGTGTTTCCATTCAATGCACCAAATCTAGCTACTCTGGCATCAAAAACATTGTCTCTACTATCAACTGAATCCGTGCATCCATCATCACCCTATTTTTTTCTATGATCCAAAGCCACTTCATTCTCCATGAATCAGCTTTAATTCTGTCGATGAACTGTGAATTGAAGAATTCATAGACTGCATGTTATTCTTATGGTCTCTCTCAAAACCAGAAACCAGAGAACTAAGACTTGAATCTGTGACAATGTCATCAATCTGCTGCTGCTCCATAGATAATGAACTGGATGGTAAACATAACTTGAGCCATTTCAGACAGTATTAGTTTTACCAGGGGAGGGCTAAGTAACGGTACCTGAGCACCTCCATAAATTTTATCTGCTCCCAAAAGTCATGATTTCTGTCAGTGATATTTAGCCAGGTAAAAATTCCAGCTGAAATTCGCTTTTGTTTTCATTTTCCCAGAAAAAGGAGTCCTCTGATTTTGTTTTCACCCAGCCTACAGAGCCGTAGCAGTAATTTGACAAATTTCAGGGTGGTTACTGGTGTCATATGTGTGTCTGTATTATTTTTCCTTTTGTTTAAAAAGCTAGAAACACAATGTAGCACACTTGATTCACAGTTAATTTAGTTTACCTAGATAGTGTCCTACCATTTCCCAATATGACAAATGTTTTATGCCACCAGAGATGTTTTTACAGTAGAATTATTCATACTAGGAACTTGTAAAATGTATTTATGACTGTACTCAATCAAGGTTAATGTTTAAAGTCTTTTTTTTCTGGGTCTAACAAGGAAAAATGGCAAAAATATCATAATTCCTATACAGTAGGAATTACACCATTATCCAATACTTTATTCAGACAAATGGAAAACCATGAGATCAACAGCTTTTGATTCTGAAAAGATTACACGGCCAAAAGCTGCTGCTGCACTAATAGGGACCATGTGTTATTGGTGTGGAGCCCTGTGCTGACCCAGACTGACTGAACAGCCTGGAAGCAGGACTCATGTCCTACAGCTCAAAGTAGATATGAGCCCATGTTTGCCCTCCGGGAGGTTTCTGACACAGGGAGCACAGCCTGTTTCCGTAATTCACTACAGTACATTTGTCTGTAAAATGGCCTCCAGAACAGCCGCTTGTCACTATAATCAACAACAGCCACACAGGTCACATTTTCCATGAAAATTGTCATGTAGCTGGACCAACGGATGGTCCTTGCTATAGCTAGTCATTGTTCCGTTTTTATGGAATAAAAAATGAGCTGTTTGTTTTAT